>NW_009258484.1:897351-899995 GCF_000687185.1 Egretta garzetta | reverse complement strand
GCTCTGACAATCCTTTCCATTTTCTCTTCTGAAATACTTAAAATTATAGGTAAAACATTTCTTGGTGACTGTTCACACATAAAGTGGAATGTAATTTGAGGAAAATTCTACAGTTTATTCCAGTGGGATTGAGGTTTCTTTTCTTACATCTCTTCTATTTTGAAATAGCAATGGATTTCTGATGGCCAACAGGAGTGTCCCTGAGCCACCCAAATGCCTTGGGCAGTCAGGAGAACTTCAGCCTAATCAACTCATTTACATTACTAATCTGGCTTTTGTAAAGGTGAGCTGACAAAGTTAACAGAACCGTGCTATATATATATATATAAAGACCAGCACACACTGCTATTTCAGAGTTTTAAGTGTAGGAGATACTTTGTGATAATAGCTAAAAAGAGTGCTGCATACCTGGGATATGTCAAAATGACAGAAAATTAAAATGTGCTGAAATCTGAAAGGTAGAAGATATTTGTCTGATTAATAGCAGAGCTGAAGTACTAGTAAGTCACATGTAAGCATCCTGGCCTTCCTTCAGCTGTAGCTGTGGCTAGAGAAGCTGCCATCAGCATGGCTGGTACGTTACTTTGGAGAAAAATCCTGTCCTTTGAAAAAGCTACCCTTGACTCCACCACCCACTCTTTCAGCTGTCCCAGTACAACAAAAGATGGCAGAACCACAGAACTGACATCCAAGGCGAAGTGAATTAATCAGCACTCTTCAGAGGCACCTCACTCCTCTGCAGACCCTGTTCTTTCCCACGATAGCTTTGTTATAAGCAGCATGGTGATGGTCCTCTCAAGCAACCATGCCATATTTATTTCTACTGACGTTTTTCTTCATATGAGCCAGATAAATACTTTCACTAGCATGTCTGTTGTAAGCTATCCTCACCTTGAACCCTTTCTTTACCACTTCTGCCTGCATATAATGAACTTTCAAGTGCTCAAATAGATACATTTTTACAGTGGATTCTTGGTGACACATTCAATACATCCTTGATTCATTCCTAGCTCAAGATTCCTGGCTTTTTGGTACTAAATTTTCTTATGCAGATATCATGCCTGATCTTGAAAAATGTTGGCTTAAACAAGCCAACTGCGTTCTGTCTATCGTCTGTTTTGTACCCTCTAGCACTGACTCAGCCTTTGGATGCACACTATTGCTTTTTCTACTGGAAAACACCATGGTATGTCATCACTGATTAGAGCTTCCTAACAGGAAAGTTAGCATTTAGAGGTTTCAGAACAAAATGTTCTGAAATCTTAGTTCTGCCTTACAGACAACATGGCATCCATATATACTTATGTCCAATGTAAGAAAATGAGCCTGAAACTGAGTCTATAGTGGTTTTTTTTTTTTTCCCAGTACTGGTCATTGTGAAGGAATCAGAGTTCATAATAAATGACTCAATGAAAAGAAGTAGGTCCCAACAAAGCTTATCTTGTAGCTCTGAGGCCAGAGCTATTACAGGGGAGACTCCAGTGAGAGTCAGAGAGTCTCTGAGAGTCAGAGAGCTGTCAGCTGAGATCCCCAAACAAAAGGCAGAGAAAACTCTTCATTTCCCTTCAGTTGTAAGGGCATAGAGGTTCTAAATTTAATTTGTTGGGACAACTGAAGAAGTTCTGGGAACCTAAGGCTGAGCTGTGGGTGATGGGAATAAGTTTTTCAGGACAAACTATGAGATGACCATGTTGTGCCCACTCATTCTCCAATGACTTAACCTCTTAGGGGAAATCCAGTTAACAGCATCTGGTTTACATCTACCCAAACTGCATGTAGACCTGGCTGCTGGAGTAAATAGTGGCTCTTACACTCTGATGGGTATGGACAGATTTTCCTAATGTGGAAATCCGAGCGCATAGTGCATACCTACACCTTATCCCATTTTGGAGCTTGGGTGCATAACTGGGCCTAGAAACCACAAAATGTTCCAAATTCAGGTAGCCCTAATGGGGCTTCTGTTATAGCTGAGGAGCTAGCTGAACACCTTTGTAGTTTTATGAGATAGAATCATAGAATCACTTTGGTTGGAAAAGACCTTTAAGATCATCAAGTCCAACTGTTAATTTAACCCTACCATCCCACCACAAACCATGTCCCTAAGCACCTCATCTATCCTTCTTTTAAATACCTCCAGGGATGAGGACTCAACCACCTCCCTGGGCAGCCCATTCCAGAGCCTGACAACCCTTTCGGTGAAGAAATTTTTCCTAATGTCTAACCTAAACCTTCCCTGGTGCAACTTCAAACCATTCCCCCTTGTCTTATCGTCCGTTACCAGGGGGGAAGAGGCCAACCCCCACCTCCCTACAGCCTCCTGTCAGGCAGTTGTAGAGGCTGACAAGGTCTCCCCTCAGCCTCCTCTTCTCCAGACTAAATAACCCCAGTTCCCTCAGCTGCTCCTCATCAGACTTGTGCTCCAGACCCCTCAACAGCTTTGTTGTCCTTCTTTGGACATGTTCCAGCAATGCAACATCTTTCTTGTAGTGAGGGGCCCAAAACTGAACACTATTCAAGGTGCGGCCTCACCAGCACCGAGTACAGGGGCACGATCACTTCCCTACTCCTGCTGGCCACACTATTCCTGATACAAGCCAGGATGCCATTGGCCTTCTTGGCCACCTGGGCACACTGCTGGCTCATA
>NW_009258484.1:861289-896990 GCF_000687185.1 Egretta garzetta | reverse complement strand
GTGTCGAAGGCTTTGCTGAAGTCCAGGTAGACAACATCCACAGCCTTTCCCTCATCTACCAGGCGGGTCACCTGGTCGTAGAAGGAAATCAGGTTGGTTAGGCAAGACCTGCCTTTCATGAACACATGTTGGCTGAACACCTGATTGTCCTCCATGTGCCTGGTGAGCACACTCAGGGTGAACCTTTCCAAAATCTTCCTCAGTACTGACGTCAGGCTGACTGGTCTGTAGTTCCCCGGATCCTCCTTCCAGCCCTTCTTGAAGATAGGCATCAAATCTGCCAACCTCCAGTCATCTGGGACCTCCTGTGTTATCCAGGACTGATGATAAATGATAGAGGGTGACTTGGCAAGCTCCTCTGCCAGCTCCTTCAGCACTCTTGGATGGATCCCATCCGGCCCCATAGACTTGTAGATGTCCAGGTGGCATAGCAGGTCAAAGACTGCTTCCTCCTGGATTATGGGGGGTTTATTCCACTCACTGTCCCCATCTTCCAGCTCAGGAGGCTGGGTACCCTGGGGATAACTCGTCGGGCCATTAAAGACCGAGGCAAAGAAGGCATTGAGTATCTCTGCCTTTTCCTCGTCTTTAGTGGCAATGTTCCCCCTTGCATCCACTAGAGGATGGAGATTCTCCCTGGCTCTCTTTTTGCTGTTAACATATTTATAAAAACTTTTCTTATTATCCCGTACAACAGTGGCCAGGTTGAGTTCTAGATGGGTTTTTGCCCTTCTAATTTCCTCTCTGCATTACCCGACAAGATCCCTGTACTGTTCTTGGGTTGCCTGCCCCTTCTTCCAGAGCTGGTAAGCTCTCCTTTTTTTCCTGAGTCGCAGTAGTAGACCTCTGTCCAGCCAGGCTGGTAGTCTTCCTTGACGATTTGTCTTATGGCACATGGGGACAGCCTGGTCATGTGCCTTTAAGACTTCTTCCTTGAAAAATACCCCAGCCTTCCTGGACGCCTTTGCCCTTCAGGACTATCTCCCAAGGGACTCTCCCAACCAGCGTTCTGAGCAGGCCAAAGTCTGCCCTCCAGAAGTCCATGGTGGCGGTGTTGCTGACCCCCTTCCTTACCTCACCAAAGATTGAAAACTCTACCATTTCATGATCACTAAGGCCTAGACGACCTCCGACCACCACCTCTCCCACCAGTCCTTCTCTGTTAGTGAACAGGAGGTCAAGCAGGGCACCTCCCCTGGTAGGCTCACTTACCAGCTGTGTCAGGAAGTTATCTTCCACACACTGCAGGAACCTTCTGGACTGTTTCCTTTCTGCTGTGTTGTATTTCCAGCAGATGCCCAGGGGTGTGGACTGAATCTGCCTGGTCAGCCACAGCCGCTCATTTTTCCAGGCAGATGGAAGTCTTGTTGCCATCATGGCTTGGCTGGTGAGCCCTCTGCTTCAGAGCAGTTTCAGCTATACTTGCAGCTAAGTGTCTATTCTGTAGTGGAAACTAGTGAGTATGGCCCTGTTGTCTCAAAGACTTTGGGATTTCCACTTTTTCTTAAAGCATTTTTTTCTTAAATTTACTCTACAGAAATTAATAAAAAATGTCCTACATCTCTTCCTCACTGGTGTCCTCCACCCCCAAACTTTTCGGTAACTAGTGGTCCACATTCAAATCATAAGAAAGCCAGGTTCAGCTCCTTCTGTTCTGTTCTCCAAAAGAGTACCTTTCCCTGCCAGGGTCTTAATGAGTTTGAGATGGAGATCTCTCCTGTCAGAGCTGTTCTGCTTGGGGTAAATAATTAAACATCCACTGGTGAGTAAAAGTGAACCTAGGTCTCCTTTAGCCCAAGCTATTTGCTTTGCCTGGCACCTGCTCTTTCTCTCTTCAAACAGAAATTCTGCCCTGAAGCTGAAAAGACTTTCCCAACAAAAGCTTATTTGAACTGGTGTATTGTAATGAAAAAGTTAGGGGTTTAAGGATTTTGTAATTTTTTTATTAAAGAAGAAAGAAAGAAAGAAAGAAAATTCTATTTGGAAGAAATCCCAACCAGCCCTGTGTATAGTCTCCTTTCCCATTGACCCTTTGCTGCACCAGTTTTCCAAAACCCAAGCTGGTATTTAGGTACCCCAGCAGGAGGTAGCCACAGGAACCAGGGGGTAATCTTTCTGACCCCCCCTTCCTCACCAGGTCATTCAGCATGGGGCTGAGAGCACCTTGTCTCTTTGTTATTCCACAGAGTCAGGAATGAGTTTACTCCCAGGGCTGCAGTTTGAGAGGGAATAAAAAGAACCCCTTACCCTGGATAGAAAGTCTGACAGAAAATATTGTCCTGAACATTTTGCTGGGATTTATAAGAGTATTCTGGATCTGTTTCAGTCAATCAGGGATACTGTGTTAACCAACCCTAGATCCTCAGCTGCTATACACTGGCATCACTCCATTGATTTTAATATCACTTTATCAGTTTACACTAGCTAATCATCCCTACCAAATGTTTAACAAATGCCTAGAAGCACTGCCCACTCTCCCCCCAACACAAGTACATCACTCTCTTGAATTTCTAACAAAATCTCACAGTTTTTCCTCCTATTGGTTTCTGCATTTACTTCTTTCCCTTGCTAGGTTAAACAGGGGTGTTTTATTCTTGAAATTCTTCACCATTCATACTAGTTCACGTCTTTCATTTTTATTTCTATCTGAATCACTGTTTATTTCTCTTCACTGCTTTTCTAATATAAATTTTTTTCTTTTTTTCAGTGTTTCTTTCTTGCAGTCTATTATTGGTTTGTTTCAATGTCATTCTCATGCTTATAAGCTTCCTTTTCTGGCTGTTTCATTCCTATCTACAGGTATGACAGCTAAGTGAAGCACATTTTCCTTTCAAGATCAGGATATTGCAATAAGCCTGATTAGAGGCTTTCCACAAAAAGGACAAGATCCATTCATCAGCTTAGGAATTTTGAATTAGTTTTATATGTCATTTTTCCTCTTTGTCATATCTCTGTACACGTCTGAACGTGTTTCTCCAAGTATATTTGGTGATTAAATTGAATGTCACAATACAACAGGAGAATATGGAGGAAAAGTCTATCCTTGTTACTCACTTCTCCAGAAACTGGCAAGAAATACAAAGAAAAGGTCTAAAGAGTAATGGTTTAGCAAAGAATTGTATTGTATCCCCTGGCTTCTTTGAAATGAGTGGATGTTTTGCTACCATGGTCAACAGCATGAGGACTATAACAACACTTTCTTCTTCCCCTTACCCACACATGACACTCTCATACTCTCACTTAATGCTTTGCTATCTGAGTTCCTAACAGACTTGAAAACATACTTACGAAATACCTGTGGTATAGGGAAAGTGCCATTATCCACATTTTACCCACAATAGTTTTCTTTATGTTGGAGTTGGCTAAATGCAGTCTAGTTACTGAGGTACTGACTCGCTCCTTATGGGAAATGCAGAAAACAGAACTAGAGAGATTTAGTTGTCACTGGGCTAGGTTGTTGTCTGACTCTTTCCTCTGACAAAGTAGAAAAACTGTGTTGCTGGCTGATATATGGATAAAGCTAGGAGGGACAAATTCAAATCTGCTTTGCCCACTGCATCTACCAAAAAAGTCTGTGGGTGAGATATTACACAGGCATCTGCTGAATCCAGGTGCAGGACTATTCTTGTTCCCCTTGTGTGTCTTTTCCCCTCTTTTTTCTTAGAAATTTCACTGCTGATCAGCATTATTAGAATACAGTACCAATGTGATTCTGAAATAACTCTACCACTAATTAAAGTAAGCAATTCCAGTTAAGTAAGTTTAATTTAAAGTAAGCTGTTACGATTAAAGTAAGCTGTTACCTTTCAAAATGTCTTCTTTAGGGGGAAGAGCTTTTGGTAAGAATGCTTTTAATGTAAACCCATTTAATTAGATGGAGAGAGAGAGACAGAGAGACAGAGACTATCCCATGGCAAATACTTTATACACAATTCTGTGTTTCATGATATGTCAGTGGTACTTGAACTGTGACACTTGAGCTGGAGACCATAAAGCCACCTTTGGGATTGGTAGACAGGTATACATACTTGATTTCTGATATTTGTGTTGCTTTTATCTTTCTTGCATTATCTGTAGATGAGGCACAGTTCATATTGTCACTGCACAGGAATACAATGATGCTATCTCTTTAGTCAAATACATTGACATGAATGTAAAGAAACACCCATCATTCTCTGCTACAGTTATTCTCTCATATGCAGATTAGCTGACAGTTCAGATGCTTCCCTGCTCTCTAAGGCTGAGAAAGAATCATCTATATAGCAAAGAGGAGGACTACAGGCAGAGTAAAACACAGGACTTACCCCTATTGTTCCAAAACTTTCAGGTTTTCTTCTAATTTTTTTCTTGCAGAGATGTCTCCATAACCATTTGATCAGATACCAGAGAGACTTTGGGCTTGGTATGACATTGAAAGGAGTGGGCAGCGTTCCTCCTTCTTCAAAGTAACTCATCCAGAGTTTTGTTCGAGCAAACTTCCACTCAATGTCTGCATGATCCTGCACACAAGAAACACAACACCAGCACAGATGCTACTGTAATTAAGGAGGTGAAAAAAAAATCTACAAAAATCTGAAAACCTAAAACTAGAACAACCCTGAAATACTAATGAATTTTCCTGTTAAGATACTGACATCTTCTTTTGACAGAAGGTCTTTAAGACAAAGCAAAGGTAAGTTGCTTTACTTCAGTAAAAAGATGTTAGATATGTACAGTATATATCCACTTTCAACCATTCTTTCCTTTCTACAGGCAATAAAACAACAAAGGATAATTAGAAGCTGAAAAATGCTACATTGCTGGAAGAGATGTTTTGTTATAATAGCAGCTCATCATTATTCTACATAGATCACTCTAATTACTCTGCTGTAAAGCAGCTTCAACAAGTCTGTAAGCCTCATGCACTTTCTTAGTAATTGCCAGACCCAGAAATTCACAAATAGGTTATCCAACAAATCATGAGGCTACTTAAAAGTATCTTTTTTTCTTCCTACTTCAGAATTATATATTTGGAATAGGTTTGGGGGGGGGTTTAAAATTTATTTTTATTTAAAATTTTATTTATTTTTGAACCCATATAATATTGCATAATTTTGAAAAGTTAGAAAAAAATCAAAACTAAAGTCCATGGAAAGACTGCTAACTCCCAGCAGCTGAACAAGAAGTCTAAATCATTAATATTAGACTTGGACAACAAACATTGTAGCCAAGAACTTGAACTACAGATCTAGCCCTAGCCTTTAACATTTAGCCAGATATACGGTAATCAAACCAGTAATTTAGAAGTTCTAGTAGGAAAAGCATTCTACCTGCAGTCTGAGTTTTGATGAATGTTAGTGTGTTGTGATATTGTGTACCAGACTTCGCCAACTACCATTACATAAACACAATGTAGTATTTCTTCTGTGGAAAAACTTGTAATTTCCAGATTATAAAAAAGACACATTTTAAAATCTTAAGACTGTGAAGCTTTCTTTTATTTGTTTGCTTTCTGCATGATCATATTTGAATTATCATATAATGATTCAGTGTTTATTTTCATTAGTTTCTTCAATAGACAGCTGAGAAATAAAAATAAGCCAATAGCTCTGATAAAGACAGTTTTCATTCAGCAAGAAAACAGGAAACTGCTGAATGAGAAGTCATGACCTTTTGTTTGAATTGCTAATGGGTCCAAAATTGTCCACGAAATGTGGGTATCCAATTTCTATTAACTGTATATCTATGCTATATCAAAATAAAAAAAATAACAGCCTTTTAAAGGTTTTATTAACAAGGTATTAAATACAAGGTATTAAAAATAGAGACAGAACGATCTTTGGCAGAATCTATTTCTCAGGAGACGTCCCGCACAGTGCATCTTGGGCACTTGCCAGCAGCTTCAGGACACCATTCTCAACCCACGAGGTGGCTTCTGCAACAGGGCCACTGCTTCCCCATTCAGAGCTGTGGGGAAATTCCCCTCTTCCCAATCCATCTGGGGTCTGGTTTCTGTGTCCTTCCAGAACAGCGCAAAGGAATTAGAACAAATCAGAGAATTTGTCCCAATATCCTGGCTGTAAAAAAGATCTACTGCCAGAAAAATGGGATGTAGGAACAGAGAGAACATATGTATTATAAATGATCTAAGGATGAGGAACAACTTACAGCAATAAGTTGGTAAGAATTATTCATCATGGCTATTAGCATGTTGAGCAGAACAACCAGAGAGATTACATTATAGGTACCAAACATGGTAGCCCCAACAAATTCAGTAAATTCATGCCTTGCTTTCACATTGGTCACATAGAGATTGATGAGTCCAAATATAGACCAGAATAATGACTGCAGTGTTTCAAACAATCTGAAAAACAAAACCCAAAAGGAATAGCTGTGTAATAAAAATACATGTCCTTTTCATATTGTTCAGTTTTTCCCCAAACACACAAAAGTCTTTGACTTGAATGAGATGAATGATAGTTATCACAATATAGACAGCATATATGGAATATCTTTTGAAGGAAACAATGGCTTAATGTTTCAAATCTGAATCTCTAGATATACAATACTGAATCTATAAATAATCCTGTAAGTAAAAGGCTGATTTTGTTCAAACTTCTGAGGGATGAATATAGCTTTAGAAATCTTATTTTGGGCACCTGCCTTTGAAGTATTTTGGCCCTTTGCCTTGATGTAGAGGTAGAACAAGATCCAAAAGTAACTCAATGATTGTATTTCGCCAAGACGTTAAAACAGTTATGGTATCCTCATACCTATTTGGTGTTGTCACTTTATCCAATTTCTAGTTTGTGTTGAGAGACATCGAGATAAAAGGAATTGTATAATTAAAAGGACATTATTATCTTTAGCATGTGTTTTGTTTTGCAAAGAATGGAGACATTAAAAAGACAAAAATGCCTCTTTCACATGAAACTCGTGCTTTTGTAACTAAACGATATGAAATTCCCTTAGAGAAGTTTGAGACAACAGCTAGGAAGCTAAATAGCAATAAGCAACATCAAAACAATTCTTTGCAACTAGATAGCTTGGCATAACTTCGCTTTTGTACAATGTTCAGATACACTACAGTGTCACAAGCATGGGCTCTGATTAGCTCAGTTGGTCCTGAAAAGTTTGGAGCAAAATTTTCTGCTTGTCTGGTCCCATATCTCGAGATTAATTTGGAGTGAGTTTTCCCCATGGCCACTCTCCTGCTCCTTCACCCTGGCGCCAGAAGCAGGTTACCCAGGCAGGGTGTGTGGGCCACCAGTGCTGTCCCCACTGCACCTGGGGTGGGGAGGCTGCTGAACTATGGAGGCTTGTACCACCCTGGGCAGTCCTGCACACTGGGAGCCGCTGTTGAGAATTGGTCAAAACAACCCTTCAGCCCCTTTCCCACCATGGATTATCATCTCTGAAACATAACTTTGTCATGCGACTGACTACAGAGCTGTTCTACAGAGATACCTGAGAGGGCAGTATGCTTTTATCTATAGATACTCTAGGTCCCATTATGCAGCTCATATGAGTGGTAAAGTACTGCTCCTGAGTTTCTTGTATGGTTTACACTTGCACGAGCACAAATTGCACAACCACTATCCTCCTCAGCTCACAGTGGCAGAAAAGGCTCATAAGACATCACAGTTTGCCTTGACACCACTTTCTGGCACTAGTACAAGTAGTCCCCACTATTTTCCAGATTAATAATATTGCTTTCATCAATGTTCAGCTCTGAAAAATTTCCCTGTGCTTTTCTGTTCAGATCACACAAAATTTAGACCTGCATGAGATGTTATTAGTATGCCAAATAAATACGCTGAGCCTGAGCAAAGTTACTTGATTAAGATGATACAAAAGGTGCTATATTTATAAAGTTATTTACTTTGAGAAGGAAGCCATTGGTAATAAATATATTCTAAAACCAGCCTAGATATGATTCATAGAAGGTAATAGGGAACAGGTATTTATAGCAGGAGTTTGATTCCAATTGGAAGTTGAAAGATGAGATAGAGAATTAGAATTCATTTGGTACTCTTTTGGTACTATAGATGAACTACAGAACAGAGTGAAGTAAAATTGATTTTTAAGTGAAAGAAAAATAAATAAAATTTAAACCAGAAATTAGAATACGGTATTTGATTGTGTGGAGTAGACTCAGGGTCAGTAGAAGCCTGGACTGAATGTTTTTTCCTGCTTCAGTTTATCACATTCATAAGGAATCTTCATGTTTTAGAACACCAAACTTATTTAATGCCTAGAAATAGACACAGAAGAAATGCTGAGAGACAGCTGCCTGGATAAGCAAGCTCTGATCTGGTGACCTTTTTTCCCTTAATTCTAAATAGGTACTTTCTAATCTCACATTTTCTCCCCCTCCCCTTTATTTTATCTTTTTATCTTTTGAGATATCTTAAATTGTACAAGCTTTACTGTGGTATGAGATGAACATTATTACAGAGTGATGTAATGTTAATGTTTGTATTTTTTATTAGGGTAACTTTAGATGTGTAAATTTAGGCTAAATTTAGATTTAAATACTGGGGGCAGAGGGAGGGAAGGATAGAAATAGATCAACCACTTACGTTGAAAATGCATTATTCTGCTTTTCACATCGTATTCCTTTGCAGTTGCCAGGTTCCTTTGTCTCGTAGTAGAAGTACAGCTGGTTCAATCCATTTGCAAAAGCTAGCAGCACAAGGCAGTATATGAAGAGAAACTTCAAAATGTCCAGCAACATTCTTCCTAGAGATATCTGCAGAGGCCCCAGGTGAGAATTTGCAGTGAATAATGAGATCAAGCGTAGGGAGCTAAAGATGTTTGCGATTGCAAAGAGAGCCTCAGCCACCAGGGTTGGATGCCACATGTCCCAGTTGTCCCGTGGAACTAACCCGCTATACTGAAAACAAGCAGAAGGGAAGAAATTAGTCCTCTATTTTTATGCATAAACAAGTATGTCTGTTTCTTTATAATCTGTTCAATTAATTTGCAGATAGCACAATAAAACTATCATTGGGAAACCAACACATCTTCAGGACAGTTTTTTATTTTACCAAAACAAAAAATGGGTAGTACCCATGTACTTGTCCTTCATTTTAATCTGCAGGATGGTCTGCGCTTTCTAGTTTTTTGACTGTGTTTTGCGTTCGGTTATAATTTTCACAGTAGCAAAAGCAAGTCTAACAATTTTGACTGAAAGTAAAAGGAACAGTATTTGAACACCTGGGTTTTTAAAATTATAGAAAATTTCAGCTGTAAAATCAGGTAAATTAGGTCTTTGGAGAGCAGTGCAGATGTGACAATGATGGATAGAAACCCGCAAGAACTTTGGCAAGTTGGAAGAAAACATTTAATCGAGGAATATGTATATCGCTTAATCACGAACACTGGACCAATGATGAAAAAGCTGTTTATTAATGAACTATGGCGAAATGCTTGTGTGTCTCATTATCAAAGAGTCTGATCCCTGGAACTGTGACTCTTCACGGTTCCAGCTCTACCAAAAAAATTCTTGAAGATGAAAGATGTTACTTTGAACTGAGGCTTAACTAGTGTCAAACTCATTATTATTTATTTGATCTCATTAATCTGTCTTACAGAACACATCAGAGGACAGAATCTATGCTATGAAGCACTCTAAAACAATGTGATAACATAATATGAAGCAGATTTCAAAGAAGGACTATGGTGCAGTCTGTATTCACCTACTCTAGGCCACCCAGATGCATCCTTCACAGCTGCTGAGCATGCCCTCAGCAGTAAGGAAATGGACTCTTCCATGTCACTGAGGCCAGATGAAACAGCATAGCCAGGCATCACAACATTTCTACATCACACTCACCCTCCAGAGAAGGTAACTGCTCTAAAAGTAGTTTGAGACCACTTGAGGAACCTGAACATATGTAAGCCTATGGGACCTGACAAGATGCATTCCAGAGTCCTGAGGGAATTGGCTGATGATATTTGAAAAGTCATGGCAGGCAGGTGAGGTCTCCATTGACTGGAAAACGGGAAACATAGCACCCATTTTTAAAAAGGGTAGAAAGGAGGACCCCAGGAACTACCAACCTGCAGACCTCACTCTGTGCCTGGGGAGATCATGGCACAGAACCTCCTAGAAGCTATGCTAAGGCACATGGAGGCCAGGGAGATAATTCGAGATAGCCAGCATGGCTTCACCAAGGGCAATTCCTGCCTGATGAACCTAGTGGCTTTCTATGATGGGTGGACTGTTCGGTGGATGAGGAATTGGTTGGATGGTCACATCCAGAAGGTAGTGGTCAATGGCTCAATGTTCAGATGGAGACTGGTGACAAGTGATGTCCCTCAGGGGTCCATATGGGGACTGGTACTGTGTAATACTTTAATCAATGACATAGACAGTGGGATCAAGTGCACCCTCAGCAAATTTGCAGATGACACCAAGCTGAGTGGTGTGATTGACACACCTGATGGACAGGATGCCATCCAGAGGGACCTGAACAAGCTCAAGATGTAGGCCCATGTGAACCTCATGAGGTTCAAAAAGACCGAAGTGCAAGGTCCTGCACCTGGGTTGGGGCAAGCATATACATATACAAGCAGCCATAGCATCTGAGAGTCTTGTGGATTTGGGGATGAGAACTGCAAAACTGGAGGATTGTAGTTCACTGAAGAATTAAGAATTACTCAGCCTTACACTTCAACCACCAATGTTATTTTTCTCTACAGAGTAGGGAATTACATCCAGACCCAGTGGAGTCATGTCACAGGTCAGTACTCTCTTCATTAGACTACCCTCTCCCTTAATGATCATGCTGTAACATCAATTACTGCATTTGACATTGTAGAAATTGAAGAATAAAAGATTTTTAAAGTTCCTTGAGGAAAGAGAGATGAGAACTCCTCAGCATGTTTTCTATAATATCTTTCTTTGTATAATATTATACAGCATATTACTGTGAATTCTGATGGCACTTTACAACCCTGGTATGTGAAAACTTGCACCTATTAAATAACTAGGAACAATTGTCAGTGCAAACAAATATTAGGTGCAGTAGATGCTCAGATTAGGGAAAAGTATACAAGATATGTTGGAAGAATAACATAAAATATATTCATGAAAAAATTTAAGTGATGTATTGGAAACTAGGAAGAGATGGAGTTTTTGGTAGAGCTGCAGACATGTTTTAGTTGAAGGCAAGTAGTGGCAGATTCCAAGGAAGTTAAACAAGCGGGGGAGGGGATATGAAATCTAAGGAAATACTCTTCTGGGAAAAACATGGAATTACAAGACACTGAATAAAAATAGCATACGATATAGTAAGAGAGCAAGGATCAAGCTAAACGAATCAGGTGTGGACAGCCATGTCTGTGCTCTCTGCCACCTCCTTCTACAGTCAGCAAATTAAAATGGGCCTTTCTAGAGTATTAGGAAAGCAGATATCCCAAACAGGTCAGACGAGTTTCTCTTTAACTTTCTCCATTTCTTTTCATTAATTATTGGGGTAGGGGAAAGGCTATCTTATAGCTGTAGTCTGGCAAGATGTATCCAATATCACCTTTTCTAGAAGAGATGAGGTCAAGGAGAAAGGTGAGAAGAAAGAACTTTATCTATTATATTCTGGATTGAGACACAAAACTGGTGTATTAAAACAGTCAGAAAAGATCAAATGACCTCTTATTTGTAAAAGGGAAATCAAAAGCACAACTGTGTTATTTCAGATGAACTGACTGCCTTTCTTGGTCCCAAGTGCTTCCTGCATGTGTGGATACAATGCAAAAGGTCTCATGGTTGTAAGCAGAGAGTGAGGGCTGTTATTTTAGTTTTGAAGACATATGATTTAAGAGACTTGAAATACTTAGCTGAAAAATAGTGAGAAAGGTGAAGGCCTGAGAAGTAAGTTTGGAAATGATCTGTGAAATATACTGTCTGAAAGAAGATAGAGAATAATATACAGAAAATCATGAGTATAAGAGGGCTCTGACAACAAACCTCTATTGATTCCACTAACTAGAGGATGCTGAAGAGAAATCTAGAAATATCAAAGAAGAACCAGGAAAACAAAGAAGCTCACAAGTGAAAAGCAAAAGAAAGCAGAGGAGCGAAAAGTCTAGGCATATTAAAACCAGAAACAGTGAAAATATGAAAAAAACACCAACTATATTTTAGGACCAAACAACCCAAAACATGCAGAATTGAAGTTTTTGTTCTCTCACTCATGCTTGTTGATGTTCTATATAGAATAACTAAATGATTATTGTTCTATGGAACGGAAAATGGTAAGAGGAAATATAGCAGCACAATACACTATAGAACACTTGTAAATCATGATGTTGATACTTTGCAGTATTTCTTTTATTATTTTGTGACTCTGCTGAATTTCTGTCCCCACTTCAAATGCAAACACAACCTTTTGACATGTAACAAAGCTAGCCATCATTTAACATGATTAAATAATGCCTATCGTTAGCTTGTTGATTGAAGGAAATGTATAAAGCACATGAATGGAAAATTAAGCAGAGCAGAAAACAAATTAAGCAGGATATAAACGGTAGAGTTTCAAGGCACAAACGTGAAGATTGTGCAATGTCATGCAGGGAATACAAGATAATAATTCTTGATCCTTACTCAAAGGAAATCAAATGCAAAACTAATATCAGAACCATTTGTGAGAAAAAAGCTCTGTGATCACTGTATTCCCATGAAAACAAAAGTCATGAACTGTAGATCATTGGAAAGTATGAATAGAGACCAAATAGACATGTAGATCAGGCTACCTGGATGTTTAATGGGCTGTTGGACCTTGGTCAAATGTGATGCCTTGTTTCTGATAACAAACAGAAAGGTTAAATAATATCCATTTCAGGAAAAGAACTTTAAATCCTTTCCTGAAAGGTCATATGCAAATGTAAAATCTTCCTATTTTCAAATGTATGTCCCAATCTTTGTATTCATTATGCTGAATTTCAGAGCAGCAGTAGGAGGAAGAGGGTAGGGGGTTGGTGTAGCAAAGAGCTTTAAAACAGTAATTGCATTGAGGGATTTAATCTGTAATTTTTCAGGGGGGATGAGGGTTAATACTCCTATGTAAATGGACATTTGTTCTGTGAATCCGGTGAAACATCAATCAAAACCATTTTACAATGCAAACATGTAAGAAGAAGAAGTTAGCTTCTGCAGAGCTGGTGGCAGAAGAGAAATCTAATCTTATTTACTACGGAACAGAGCAGATCCAACACTAGCTTTTCATGTTGGTGACTGAGACACATAATCAGTAAGATGAACTTACATGCAATCTCTAGCAGAATTGGAAACAAGCAGCACTATGTCCAATGGGCAGGTTTAACAATTTAAGATAAAACAAGCAGGGTCTGCACATAACTTGCTACTTCACCTAACTTTATGCATCAGTACAAAATAAATTATCTTCCAAATACATAAAAAGAATGATTTTTCTTCAAGCACAATGATTTCTATTTATATTTATAAACTTCCGTCAAAACAGATGTGTTGCTTAAAATCAGTCATCTTGTATTCTCACAAAACATGTGACAATGCACTATTTATAATCACATTATTTGTCAGGGAGAGAGCATTTTCAGTGGATGGACTGGGTAATTTAAAAAGACCTCACATGTTGATATACAATCAGAGACAAAAAGCATAGTCCTTTGAAAAATATGAGATGTACTCATTTTATTTGAATACTGGCAGTGAAACAGATAACTTTGAGTTATCTTAGCAGTTCTCTTATCCTGAAATTACATACTTTGGTGTATTTTACACTATCCCATAAGCTGCTGTAAATAATATCCATCTGCTTAACTACTGTGTCAGTCAGAGCACCTCAAATGGGCAATAAACAGTATGTTTTTCTCTGGGGAAATATATCACACAGGAGTGAAGTATGAGGGCATTCTCATAATTTTATCCAAGGGAGTTGGTTAAATTTTTTCTTAGGTGGCTTGAGCTGATTCATAGAAGGTAGAATGCATCTAAGAACTGGGCTTATATATGTGATTCAATAAATACAGAAAAAGCTGTATTATAGAATCATAGAATGTTTTGGGTTGGAAGGGACCCCTAGAGGTCATCTAGTCCAACCCCCCTGCAGGAGCAGGGACACCGCTAACTAGATCAGGTTGCTCAGAGCCCCGTCCAACCTGGCCTTGAATGCTTCCAGGCAGAAGAACTTGTCTTGCAAGGTTTAGGAAATGAAAATAAAAGCTTTGCATCAAAACAAGCTGGTTACATTTGGCATCCTCTCAATCTCATCTGGCATAGAGGTGGGGAACTCTGTTGTAAATATTTGAAGGAAATGTGGCTGGGTATTAAATTATACTTGTATTACTCTGTTCATTACATCATCGTGTGTTTCAGTTGACTACCATGACTGAGGATCTTTTAAGGAACAAAAAGGTATTTAGGTGCAACATTGCACATACAGTAAAAAAATAATAGCCACAGAAACAAAGATAGTGCTTTATGCACTGTGACTTGATTATGACTGGCATGCAAGTGCTAATTTGGAGAGTAGTCGATGCACATTATCCCAGATACTGTCACCCTGGAATTTCACTATTGCAAGCAGAAGCTGGCTGGGAGATGAAAGGATTATAATGTCTTCTAATTAATATTATTCAAAAGTAAATAGTTGGCCATGTCCAATGCTTTGGAAACATGCATTTTCAATTAACTGCTCGCTTTGTTACATGGGACAGTGAAATGACTATTTATTTTCCAGTCACTTTATGATAAAGCATACTTGTGTGTAAAAAGGAATTTCATCAGCTTTAAATGATGGCTCTCCTCACATCTTGCTTTTTCAGGCAACAGCTCCGATTTTTTTGAGTGAGAAGACTTCCAAAGGTTTGCAGCCAGACAGCCAGCATGCCAGAAAATTTTGTCACAGGAGGAGGTTGGTGTGTCTTTGCTCATCCCTTCCCCTGATCAGCTGATGTGTGGACCCTTGTGGGTAGACACGAGATGATGTAAGTTAGAGGTTCCTATGTTCCTCTGTAGTCATGGCAGGGCTGCAGCAGGAACAGCTGCTGTTTGAGGATAGAGAGGTGTAACCAGCTACTTGGTGGTCGTCTCCTCTTCTTTTCCCACCCAAAAGGATCTTGGCAGAGGAGAGGCTCTCCTTCCATGCATACAGGGTAGCTGGTGGCAGGGAACTTGAAACAGGTGAAGTACAGTGCTGATCACAGTGGCCAGTAAAAATGGGCTTGTTACCTTTACTTGGATGTGATAAAAGCTCCATGACAGATGCTAAGAAATGCTTTCATTTCCTTTCAGATCTGCTTTCCTTGTCTTTGAGATGATTTTTTTATTAAAATATTTCATTTTATGAGGAATTCCTATCATATTATGGATTCATATTGAATAAATACAAAATACAACATGTTCCATGGCTTTGGAAAGAAGGGCTGTTTTGCTGGAAGATACTTCAAACAGTGGGAATATAAAACTATTCATAAAAAGTCCATGAAAAGGATGAGAAAACAAACATGTGCAGCCTCAAGTGACCATTTTATCACATTCAGCTTTACTTTTTCATGTTGTACTTACCAGAAATTTTCAAAACAAAATTAAAATCTTGCTCTTTAACTTTTTTCTCCCCCCCTAATTTTGAGTAAATATTTTTCTTGTAGCCCTGTCTGGACGTTTCGTGTGGTGCATAAAATTGTCTTAGAGGCAATAATTTCTTACTGAAAAAGAAGCAAAGACTAACACAAAACTTATTTTTGTGCAAATTATTAAATATTACCAGTAATTTTCCTTTTCCAAGAAAACGACAGTATGACTGTTCAGGATCAAATATAAAAAGATTGCCTGGACCAAGAAAAAAGCATAAATCACAATATTTTGTTAGCTCTTATCCTGGACTAGCTTCTTGTCATAGTTGCTGAAGATTCAATGAGCACCTCATACATATCTTGCACTGATAAGCCTGAAAACCTCCAAATACAGAAGAAAGTTTGAAGAAGCCTAATTTCATTTATCGTAAATATTCTGCTGAATTAAAAAAAAAATTACCTTTGAAAACGCAACAATTTTCAAAGAGATTGTTGCTAAGTACAAGGAGTTCATTACAAAATCCATGAGGTTCCACCAGTCATGAATGTAGTCCTGTAGTCCACCATCCCACATCTGTTTGATTTCACCCCAGATAAAACCTGTAAATAGAATATAATTCATTAAGCATGAGTATTAAATAAAAAAGGCTGTGACTATTCTAGACACTTATCTCGCGATGGACTGATTCTCCTCACAGTAATTATAAAGGGAAGGTGGATAAGTGCTCTAAATTACACATCTTGTTAGGTGAAATTTTACCTTCCCATTAATGTTTCCGGAATTATTTTGTCAGGCAAACCCAGAAATAATCATCTGCTTGTACAAGGCAATTTCTTTGGCTTTCTCCAATCTCTTTTCCCATACTAATAAGTATAAGAAGGGTCTTAAAAGCAGTCACCACTGCCAACTCTGTCCTTGGTATCTGCTGCAACATAATTCCAACTGGAAAATTTATGACTGCAGGAGTCAATCCAACACATTCATTTATTTCAATTGCAACCCACACAATAAGGAAGAGAATTTCTGTTGTTGTTGTCAATGCTCAGCTAAAGTCTCCCTTTTCCATAGGAAAGAGTAGTGTCTCCAGCAGAATATTTTTTAATTCCTTCCTTTGGGACATGAAGGAATGGAAACTGTTTTCAGGTGTGCAGAGCATGCATTGTGCTAGACACAAAGTGATACAGAAAAATTCAATCTTAATCTCAATGGTAAATTTTGCAAATTGTCTTGGTTTGACAGCTCCAGAGACAACTGTGTGACACAAAGTGATACAGAAAAATTCAATCTTAATGGTAAATTTTGCAAATTGTCTCGGTTTGACAGCTCCAGAGACAACTGTGCGGAGACTCTTTAATGCTATAAACATTACCACCTCTCTGAAGAAGATACCCCACAATATTGTATCATATGGTATGATAAAACTACATGGAACATTTAGATGCATATTTCACATTATTATCTACAGAGCTTTTTCAGTAACAATACCAATAGAACTTTTAATTTTTCACAGTTAATTATTTTCTTAAAAGAATTTCTTACTTCTGTGCTCATTAAAGGGACAAAATTAACCACAGATGAGACCAGTCTCTCACATATAGATATTAATTCAGCATGGCTTTTCTCCACCTGCTTAGCACATTCCTTTACCAAATATTGCACGGGTTCCGTGCAGGGACCTATAGAGTTCTGCATCACTCTAGTCTGAGCTCAATTCACCTTGAACCTTAACATTTTGTCTCAATGGTCTTCTAGTTGACTGCATGGAAAACTTGTGTCTTGTCTCCAACATGATCCCCAAGAAGTAATTCCTGATCTATTCTTGTTTGTGCCAGGTAAGTTTCTGAGTTAGTTGGAAGGCAGGAGAGGGATAGATGGGAGGAGTACAATTTCATTTTTAGTGTTTAGGCTTGAGTCTTCCTGTCTTCTGATTGCTTTCAAAATGAAAGGTTCCCTTCCTCACTACCTTCTCCCCTCAAATCTCAGCCACATATTCCAATTTTGGTTTTGTGTGTCATCATTGGCAATCACGAGCCTCAGGAGTATCTGAATCATCTGACTGGTCCAGCAACTTTTATTTTCATAGGGTTCATTTTTAGCCATGCCACCACCACTATTTCAGCCTTCTGTAGAGCTCAGGGAACACACCTAAGAAAGGACCATGGTGGGAACATGTAGACAGGAAAGTAGGATATGCCCATTTTAGTGTCTACAACAGCCTAGACAGGCTGATTGCAACTCTATCTGTAGGTTACCAGGTAAAACTAATACACGAAATATAGCACTGTTAAGAAACTAACATTTATTTTCAAGCTGCAATCAATTGTGATGAACCACAATGGAGAAAACAGTTGAAAATTATTGCATGGCAGTGTTCAACATCCACTAACAGCATCCACTGCTGCTGTTAACTGCCCAAGTGCCATAACAATGGGAATACACCTTCACAGGCTACTAGGCAGGCTCCTAAATGCCTGCCCATTTCAGCCTGTGAAATGACTTAACCACTTACTCTTCAAAGAGCAGGTCTGGCTCCTGACATATAGTATGAACATGACAACAGCAGGTCTGGCTCCTCCTTCCCTCCACAGTCCTCTCCAACCTCCAACATGCAGTCCATGTACTTCCAAATATTTCTGGTTGCTCTTCCACTACCTTTTAGGTGTAACATCAGGTCATAAAAGCAGCTGTTTTGTGGACCGCCCCTGCTCCAACAGCAGAACGGCACATAAAAATAACCATTGTGCCGCAGGAGCCTGAGGAGACCTGGCTCCAGGCTCAGAGGAAACCTGGAGCCAAAGACTATGTAATACGGATATGGCCCCTAAGCCTCAGTGTTAGAAAACAGTTCCTTAGCTTTTCTTAATTAATAATATAGATGTAGCCCCAGAATCTTGACACTGGGAAGAGTGCTATGGTACAGAAAGCAGACAGTTGCATGGATAGAAAATCCCTGAATAAAAAGGCTTTATGGAAATGAACACACATTCATAGAATTAAACAAACTCTTTTGTAATTCATCACAGTTAAGCGTTCCCTTTAAAATACGCTTTAAAAACAGAGCAGAAATAGGTTGGGATGATTAATAAAATGAATGCTTAAGCAAGAGGCTGAAGGTTCATTAATGTCTCCTGTCAAGATATTCCATGATTCATAACCAGCCAAAGACATGAACTGACATAAATGCAACAAGGCTGTTCTCTGTAAGACTCTTGCTCAGCACCTTATGCTTTGATAGCACCGCCTAAAATATAATAGAATTATGTACAGATTGAAAAAGAAATGCTGACTAATGCTGCTGCATTTGATCTGTTTTGTGAGGGAAAAGCCAGACTGTTCTTCCAAACACTTCCTGGGCTTCAGAAAATTAAATGTAATTGTAAAGTTGACACTAGCAGAGAAATACTGGCCTGTTATAGAGTAGTGGAAGAAAGTATATGGCTACTGTAAATTTGAACTAATCCAAAGTACCAGTAATGCTGAAGTCATTTTGGCAGCTGAAAGTTCTGAATATACTTTGACATCGTAATGGTGGTGGTTCTAAATTTTGTTCTTGGTTCAAGACAACTTTTATGTTCATCCTGATGCAGGGATTGTTTTTTTTCAAGCATAGGATTATGGGAAACTGGAAATCCTATTTTTTTTTTTGTTGTTGGGTCTACTGGAGATGTGATAGTTTAGTCCTTCTTGCCAGCCAAAGCATCAAAGTGCAAACTCCGTATATAAATAGAGTTACTGAGACCTTATGGGACCCCAGAGAACTTGAAGGTAGGCTGATTGATGGCTACTATGTTTGTGACAGACACACAATCCATGCATGCAAGCTAGAGCTTCCCAGACATGTCTTTTTGAAGGCACATCTTTGAAGGTACAAAACCCTAAGGTTGATTGCCAGAATCCAGGGCAGCCTCACCATGAAAGCCGTGATCAGAATCTTTGGAGGTACCAGGTCTCTATGGTTAGGTATCCTGAAGGATACTCAATTAGAGCAATGAATGCTGGAAGAACTGGGATCTCTGGAGTTCTGTAAATCCTCCTAAGTGTACCTGAAGGATTATCCTAAAAAAGAATACTCTGAAATCCCGGAGCCTTTCTGCAAAGTGGAAGACTTCTCTAAAGCCTGGTGAGCTTGTGTAATGGAGCTATACTGAGCAACGAACCTCAGGGATTCCAAGTTGTGCTGTTTAGGATTAAATTACGGTCACATAGCCAGAGGTATTGAAATCTTGTTGTAGATCATAACTATATCTTTTTGCAAGAAGGAAGGGTTGGTGGGGGTTGGAAAGTAAGTCAGCTTTTAACTTTACAGGGTCTGATACAATATGCCAATTTTGTTCTGTTATGTTCATTGGGAGAATCAGGAAAAGGCTAGGAAAATCTACATATTTTTTAAAAAAAGAAAAAGACATCCAGAGATCAGAGCAGCATTATCTCTGTGACCTTGCACTCTCCCCTTTTCTGTTTAGAAGACTGGACACAATCTGACTTAATTATCTAAGGACACTTCTGGGCAATTCCAAAATAAACCTGACATAGAAGAGGAGAAGGCATGCAGTGACAAGACTGTCTAATGGGTGCATTGTTACAGGTATGAAAGAGATCTAGAATCCAGGCATTGTCTGCTTATTAATGTGTCAAAGCAGCAACGTTATGACATTGTGACAGAGCTCATGCCAGAGCTACATGTTCAGCAGCAAGAAAGACGTCTCAACAAAGCAGAGGGAACATCACCAGCCTGCACACAGGTATGGGGGAAAAACTGCTAAGAGGAACCAGCCAAATACAAGGGGTAGATCTGAAAGAAAGAGCCTTTAGACAGTCAGGCTGGTACAAATTCATTGCCCAAAGCTCTCTTTACCTCCCTGGAAGGAAACAAGCATCTCCAAGGCAATAATCCTGCCATCTGCAGGTGACTTAGTCTTCCCATTGACTGAAAAGGGAGCCATGGAGGATTATGCTGAATTAAAACAGATGTCTAACTTCCAGGTGCCTGTGTTTAGCTGAAATAATTAGCAGATTTCACCATTTTAGTTGGATAATCTTTGCTATATTTTGGTTGTTTCTCTGCTCCAACTGTGCCCTTCCTATCTCTTCACACCAGCTAGATTTCACACCTGCCTCTTATACCCTCACCTATCTATTCCCCATCAACCTGCTTTTATCATTTATTGCCACTTGAAAGGAAATTATCAACATTATACAGCTCTTCCACCTCATTAATCAAGGACTTAAATTGAAAAGTTGCAGATGAGACATTCAAGCATTTGTTGCATTGTTTATAACTAGATACTAGAGAAGTACAAGAGAAAGAACAGCATGGGTATTTTGAAACAGGCTGAGATGATAGAAACACATTTCATTAAACACCCTGTGGTTTTAATGGATCAAATAGACATAAATTCAGGGCAAGAATCCCACAGACCACATGAGGCCCTAGGAATGACAGACACCATGGAGAGGTTTTGTATAGCACTGTGAAGTATTATACATGCAAGCTGATCAATGTAACCATTTCACTGAAGTCCAGTCTGCCTGATGCAAGAAAGGAACTAAAACAGATCAGATAAAAAAATCTGGAGAAAAAAATGAAATCTATATGCTAAATATATTTTCTTTTTGTAATAAGCATTTCTGAACATTAATGAAAAAAGTTCTTTCTTCTAAAATAAACCCTACATATTGTAAAAATAAATTTTATCTAAGCCAACAAAATTGATAGAAATTAAAATGCTTCTTACAGAAGAACAAAAAGCACTGAAATAAAATAAGAACTTTCTTAGATAAATACCATCTTTCATTATAATTACATCATAAGACTTTAAAAAATCTGTAAGATCTGAGTAATGAATATCACATACTACATGATCAATCTGTAGATTTTTGTTTATGTATATGCATCAATGCATATACACTCATAAGCTTTTATTTTATACATTTATCTATAGACTTAGATCTTGAAGCTATATTTCCAGTCTTGAAATCTTTGGATATTAGACACTGAAATGCCTTTTAAAAATGCAGCTTTAAGCAGGACAGCAGCTCAATACTGAATGTTCTCTGTCCCTTCAGATAGAGCCTTGGGTTAGACACAATATCTTTTGTGCAGTCTGTCAGACAATTTTCTGTCCTGGTTTCAGCTGGGATAGAGTTAATTTTCTTCCTTATAGCTGACATAGTGCTGTGTTTTGGATTTAACGTAAGAATAATGTTGATAACACACTGATGGTTTAGTTGTTGCTAAGCAGTGCTTACACCAGTCAAGGACTTTTCAGCTTCCCATGCTCTGCCTGGTGCACAAGAAGCTGGGAGGGGGCACAGCCAGGACAGCTGACCCCAACTGGCCCAAGGGCTATTCCAGACCATATGATGTCATGCTCAGTATATAAATGGGGGGCAGTTGGCCAGGGGGCAGCGACTGCTGCTCCGGGACTGGTGGGGTGGCGGTCAGCAGGCTGTGAGTGGTTGCATCACTTGTTTTTCCTGGGTTCTGTTTGTCTCTCTCTCTTGCTGTTATTGTTATTATTATTATTATCATAATCATTGTCATCATCATCATTATCACTATCATCATTATTATATTTTAATTATTAAATTGGTCTTATCTCAACCCACGAGTTTTCTTACTTTTGTTCTTCCGATTCTCTCCCCCATCCCACTAGCAGGGGGAGGGTGAGCAAGCGGCTGTGTCGTGCTTAGTTGCCAGCTGTGGCTGAACCACAATACTTTTAGATGGTAAAAATTCTGGATCTATCCTGATTGATCTCATCATTGATTCGCAGCTACCTAGACCTGTGATTTTACTCCTAAGGAACATGTCTATCACTCCTATTCAAAAGAAACAAACAACAAAAATATAACTCCCTTACAAAATCCATTCAAAGGTGTATTAAGTTCTAAGAAAAAACATCCTAGCTATACCTTGCCCAAATTCCTTTCTTGTACTGAACCTTGAGCAACTACAAAAATGAAATACATTTTCCATCAACTGTAAAAATTCACAAAAATATTATGCCATCTTCACAACACTAACTGTTGTTGTTTATAATTACGGTTAAAGTCTCACTGTAAATAATAACATCAAGATTTGTCAAAGAAAGCTATGAAAGGCAGTATCCTGAACTATTTTTAGTTTTAAAAAGATTTGTGGATCCCTAGCTAATTTTGTCCTTACCTTTCCCACAAAAGGTTGGTTGCTCTGTGCTATTTTTGTTCCTTGCCATTAAGTGATGGGAAGCAAAAGGTTCCTCAGGGTCAATCTCTGCATGCCAAGTTCAACAACAACTTTTTAGTGTGTTTCTTGGAGAACATATTTTCACTGGACTGTGAAACCACTTAACTGACAAACGCAACTTTGCTCTACTATGTGATCTAGAGTTTTTCACAGATAAAACAAGAAGTGAGACAAGCTGCTAATGATCTAAATCTCTCTGAAGCACAGGGAAGTCATTCCAGGGAATTCAGTGAGCATTGATAAGGCTTGAAATATCTCTTCTGTTTTACACCTGGGCTGATGAACTGACCTCTGCTGAAGGTATATGAAGGTAGCAAGAGGAACAGAGAGGCATCCTGGCATTATTCAGGGGCTCCCAATCTCTGGGGCATATTTTGTTAACAGAATACAGCTATTTCCAAGGAACACACACAAAATCAAAAGCACACCTTCTGCTTTCCCCTGGGGATGGGGAAACGGCTGTTTGGGAAGGGAACAACTGTTTGCAGTATCTGGGTCCTGTGCTAGGTGAGGCAAAGAGCTGGGAATGACATGGCCAGAGGCATCATTTATGTCCCAGTTCTCTTCCCAGGACAGTTATACTCAAGCAAGCTGAGTCTGGGAATTGCTGGCTTAAATTAGCTGTGCACATGAATTCAGCACTGAGAACACTTAATATCTAACCTCAACTCACTCTTTGTCTTCACTTTCTTATCTGTACAATTGAATTTAATTCCTTCCCCCACAGAAACAGTGGAGATGACTTTAGTAATGCCTTTGGAGTGCAGTGAAAAGGTAATGAACAAGACAGGGATTATGGAGCATTCAAGCTTTTTGGATGAATGATGGTCTATCAGAGCGGAGAGCTTTCAGTGCTGATTATGTACCAGCAATGCATTTACTCTCATGTTCAAGGAAAAGTATAATTTCTAAGAAACAGTGATCAGCTGCAAATGAAGCTGGTGTAGGCATGGCATTACGAATTATGGTGTTACACATACGTATTTCACCCACTTTGGAATGGCAGTTTGGACAATCAGCATTGAACAGCCCCTCAAATATTTATTGCTTAGTTTCACCACCTAGTCCAATACCATCACATTGTTCAGTTGTTGAGTATTTATGCAGTGAGACATCCATAGAAGTGGGCTAGCTGTTCCCTTAACCCAGTACCTTTAGAAGGGACAGTAGCCAGTATCTTTAGACTACACACTTTCTTTCATAACTTGAATAGCAAGAAGTCTGACTTTCACAGTATTCCTATAAGTGCCAAAAGCAAATATATGTAATTACCAGTTAAAATTTTTTAAGCAGCCTTTTGAATTTCCTTTGCAAAATGTTCTGAAATGCAAATGAATTGTAGTTCATTATCATAGTGGAAAATTAAAGGAGATTTAACTTACTACATCTATTTTAACATTATTGGCCATTTTTCTTCTCCCCTGTAAAACAGGGTTTTGTTAAAGAATGGGAATATAAGTCAAGAAAAAATGTTTGATGTCCTGGAGTGTATGCAAAAATAAATTGTAACCTTAGATTGACTGTTATGTTCAATATGCGTTGGCTAGTAGGGTTAATAAAAGTTAATCAAAGATACTCATCCAAACCATTTCAGGTTCATGCACCTAAGCCTTCCATACCAGTGGACCATAGGTGGTGATGGTGTAGTTGTCATGATCTAGAGAAACAAGAAAGATACTGTATTTTTGGAATGTATATAATGTGCTTGAACACAAGTGCCAGTGCCATTTTAGATACCCTACGTATCCAAGATGGCCACCCCATGCATTGCCAAAAAAGGTGCAGGTTTCCTGTAGGGTATTTATCATAGGTGTAACCTCTCTGTGAGTATATCAGATTTCAAAAATGGGACCAGATGCCACTTTATAGACACTTTCTTTATCTACTTTGATTTAATCTCCTAATTCATAACAACCAAACTTGCTAAATGCTGAGTTTGGAGCAAGGGTACCTAAATATGATCATAAAGTACAGAAATTCTGCACACTTCTGCTTTTGAACTCTGCTCTACAGTAATGTTGTAGATAGAAATTTAGCCATCCGTAAGTATTGGTCCATTCTCTCAGGTACTTTTGCATAGGAGTCTATAAATGTCTTTAAAGAAAAAGTATATCCTCATTTACTACCTCTAAATCTCTATTAAGCTCAACAGGTTTACATGATGAGTGGAGCATGCATAATTTTACTCATTATCCTTTAATCTCCATGGCTTCATTGAAACTATTTGTGGCATGTATATATCAAAATTGATTTAATGCAGAAAATAGTTTCTTGCTTTCACAAAAAATGTTGTGGAGAGGCTAAGGAAGGCGTATATCCTAGCTATTACCATAGACAGCCTTAATTTATAAAGTAATATGTATCCAACATGTACAGTACTGCAATCTAATATTGATTAAAATGTTGTATCTCCAAACATCTGCATGTTCCTTATCTTTGTCAGCACTTATTACATTCTGTCAGTGTTGCTAGAATAATGAAGATACTTTTATCAGGTAGGTGATAGTAAGAAATACAGTTTTCAAGCATGCACAAGGTTTAGATCCATGAAGGGATACAAGACCTGAAGGCAGAATAAATTAATGTATAGCTTGTCTGTGAAACACAGAAAAGCCTTTATAGCATTGCTAGAAAGCTCTCAGAGTCCTGCACAGACCAGCTCAGCATTGTATGCGCAGCTCTAGGCAAGGCCAGAATGGGTATTTAGGGATGTAGGAAACCGTTCGTCCCTTTCTCACCTATTAACAGGCATGTAAGGATCTGAACATCTCAATACTGAGGATCTAAACTCCGTATTTGGGAGCCCAGTCCCATGAAAGGATTTAGTCATTGAAATATTCCATGATTCAATGTCTAAATTAAGGACATGGTACTGAAAGTAAAATTCACCATGCAAGAGACCTAATTTCCTCATAAAGTGCATTTTATGCTCACTCTGAGTTTCAAGTGCCTAGCCAAGGTTCACAGCCTATGAACACTGAGTGCTAAGACAGCATGGACAAGAGGAACATTAGGAACTGGAGAGAGGAATGAGTCTCAAACACTGAGTCTTACCAGTCCTTAGAAGCCTATCTCAGGGCTTCAGCTAGATATCTGCATAAGACTGAATTTCAGCATCCAAAACAACATCCTTTCCTGAAATGCTTAAACTATATCTCCCAAGAATAGTGTGAATATTTGGCCCTGCAACTTTATGGCTAAAATTTTTGCACAGGGAACAGGAAACCTGCCTTTTCTCAACCTGAGAGAAGACTGAACCTCTATCCCAGGAGAGGGATATATATCCCTATACTAGGACAGGAATAACAGTGAAACATTCACTACTCCTGCTAAAAATGGGAGAAAGAGAAACTTGAAGAGAAAGAATTAAAGAAGACGAAAAACCCAACAGGCGTCTTTAGCCTCCTTACTGAGGGCCCCTACTAGGAAGCAAAGGCATCAAAGCTAGGCTCTGCACACACACTGCAGGCCTCTTCTGTTTTCTTTTTCCTCAAGCTATATGATTGTAATGTTAAAATGTGAAATATTTGAATGCTAGAGGAGCAAGCACAATGGTATTAGATTGAAAACAGTCCAGAGAGTATCTCAGGATCCTACCAAAACTTGCTTTCATCAGTAAAATATTGTGATTGCAAGAAAAAATCTGATTGCTCTGAATACTTGTCTATATATGATTATTTTATATTATCTTGTAAAAGCAGAGTCCTTATTTGCAGCTCTAAGGCATTGCCTGTGGGAGGGAAGTTTTCCATAGCTAATAAAAATGTATGCAAAATGAACATCCAGACAGTCATCGTTAAGGAAGAGAACTGCCTTTATTTTTTGTGGTCTATTTAAACACTGTAAAAGGCAATTAAAGATAGGCAGAGCACTGTTCCATCTAGCCTACATTGTGGCTGATATTGAATGCTTAGGGAAAAGATTTGAAGATAAAATAAAGTAAAAGCTTCCAGGTTTGCTAAGTGCAGCGGTATCCTGGTCCAGACATCACATTTCTGCCACTGAGACCAGGAGACACTGATTATGGCTGGTTTGACACTATGGATGAGATTCAGGAACCAAAGCACAGTCTGTAGTTCCATTTTAGATGGAAGACTCATTTACAAAGGCTTTTCAAATTTAGGATAGATTTTTACTAGAACAGCAAAAAATGCATATGGCTACTCGTACTCAACTGGAGGTCATGGCACCATTGAAAGTGTTTTCCCAAAGAAAAAGTCTCCTGATTTTTTTTTATCATAATCAAAACAAGGCATTTTTCTTTGGCCTCAATTTTGGAAATGGCAACACCATTCTATATCATTCTATATTAAATGTGAAACACACAAAGATACATACCAGCCAACACCACCACCAACCAAAGAATAAAATAAAATAATCTACATAGAAAATATTAACCATAAATATTTAAAATCTGGAAAACCTACAAGTAACAAGGTCCTGTTACAGCAAGAGTCAGGCAGTCCTGACAAGAAGTGGCTGTCCTGATGTTTAAATAAATAATTTCATAGTGGGTCCAGTTTTGGGATCCCCAATAAAAAGAAGAGATACTAACTGACTGAATGAACCTTAGTGAAAGGTCATCAAGGTGACTGGGGGCTGGACCACATGATGTACAAGAAGAGGATGAGGGAGCTGGTTTTGTTCAGCCTAGAGAAGAGGACACTAATGGGGGGATATTACTGCTGTCATCCACTAATGAAACTGCTGTTTATGATTAATTGGAGCCAGACTTATCCTAGAGGTGCACATTGGAAGGACAACAGGTAATGGTTGCACGTTGTGGCACAGGTTATTCCACCTGATACAAGGAAAAAAGCTCACCAGTGGCTAGACACAGGCACAGGTTGCTGAGAGAAGCAGTGGAACATCCGTCCCTGGAGAAATTCAAGATTTGACTGGACAAGGACCCGGGCAATCTGATCTATCTTTGTAGTTAGCCTGTGTTGAGCAGTAGTTTGGACTAAATGGCCTTGAACGGTTATTATGTACATTATCCTTCTTTCTGACTGAAGCTGTGTTCCGGGTTTGTTTGGATTTATTTTCCTCTTCTGCACTTTAATCATCACTCCTGGTTATGCACTGTTTTATCTTGCTGTCCATATTATCCTTTATATCTGCTCCCTGGAGCACATCAATTTGTACTGACTGTTTAATGTTTTACACAACACTTTCTTGACCAAATTTAGAAGATGATGCACAGTGTACTTGCCACATCTATGATCACTTCATCTGAAGCGCCTTGCTGTGCCACTGGTTTGGATGTACATTGTGCTAAGTACTGACAAAGCTGTACACTCCCATACATCCCACCAGCAGTTCGCTGACCACAAATGTTTGCAGTTTGCACAGTTCCCAAACATCCACATTCTCTATGGATTCATATACTCCAATAGTATAAACCACTCTGACAGAAAGGATGGGGAATGCGTTGTTAAAGAGATTCAGTAATTTAAGTAATCCTATTCTGAATAACATAATTACGATGAGCATTTAAAGATGCCCATAAAAGAGCAAAAAACTCATCAAAACAAATTTGCCTAAATAAAAGTTCTTTTTACTGCAGCCACCCTGAACAACTGGCAGGGAGCTTTTAAACTACATCTACTAAGCACCAAGTTTGTCTGGCTGTTGGCTTTCTCCTCTGAATTTTGTAGTGTTCATTCCCTGGTGAGCCAAATGCTCACTGTGAGAACATCTAGCATGGCTAGGTTTGAGGCTGGGGCTTAGAGCAGAAGAACGGGTATGGCAAGTCTGCAAGGATCAATATGATCCTACGTGAGCTGCAGTCGAGATGCACAGAGGGTGAGGTTGGGCCTTGCTTTATTTCCCCCTTGCATCACTCTTATAAAGCTCAGAGGCCACTCAGCAACTGGATGGGGAATTCAATGATGGAAAATATTGTTCTTCCTCACTTTTTTCCACAATATAGAGTTCTTGGGTTTGTGTCTTTTTTTTTTCAGTGGTGATGGATTCTCAAGTATAGGAAACAGGCCTATGTTTCTGTGGTGTGAAGCATCTGGCATGCTTGGGGTATCGAAATCAACAGCTAATATAAAGAAAAAACTTAATTTTCCTTACCAGAAAAAGCTTATTTCTTATTTGTTTAAATGCAAGGACAGGAGATTCTGACTCTTCTTACTGAGAAATTTTTCCACATCTGCTTCTTAATGCTACAACATTAGCCTTATTATACTGACTTATTGTTCCATGGATAATCACCACATACTGTAACACCACTTGTGTAATCATCTAATCATGTAAAAGACAAAATTAATGCAGATTTTTCCTTAAGAGGTTTTTAAAATGTAAAATTGATAGTCTCCATGGAGATGTAGCCCAATACACGTTTTTCCTCTGAGCCTCCTACTCTAATGACACTTTTAATATGTGCTAATTATGCACATTCAGCATTCTATTACATAGTAGTAGGCAAATGCTAATTACTGTTTGATCATTGGAGATCGTTATGGACAATCTTGAAACTCCTTAAGTTCTGTGAAATACATGTATGTTCCATTCTCCTGGAGAAACTGGCTGTGCATGGCCTGGATGGACGTATGCTTTGCTGGGTAAAAAACTGGCTGGATGGCTGAGCCCAAAGACCTGTGGTGAGCGGAGTTAAAGCCAGTCAGAGGCAGGTCACAAGTGGTGTTCCCCAGGGCCCAGTATTGGGGCCAGTTCTGTTTAGTATCTTTATCAATGATCTGGACGAGGGGATTGAGGGCACCCTCAGTAACATTGCAGATGACACCAAGTTGGGCAGGAGTGTTGATCTGCTTAAGGGTAGGAAGGCTCTACAGAGGGATCTGGACAGGCTGGATCAGTGGGCTGAGGCCAATTGTATAAGATTCAACAAGGCCAAGTGCTGGGTCCTGCACTTGGGTCACAACAACCCCATGCAATGCTACAGCCTTGGGGATGAGTGGCTGGAAAGCTGCCTAGCAGGGGGGGTGTTGGTGGACAGCCAGCAGTGTGCCCAGGTAGCCAAGAAGGTCAATGGCATCTGGTTTGTATCAGAAATAGTGTGGCCAGCAGGACTAGGGAAGTGAGCGTCCCTCTGTACTTGGCAAGAAAGACATTGAAGTGCTACAGTGTGTCCAAATAGGAGCAACAAGGCTGGTGAAGGGTCTGGAGCGCAAGCCTTATGAAGAGCAGCTGAGTGAAGTGGGGGTGTTTAGCCTGGAGAAAAGGAGGCTGAGGGGATGACCTTATCGCTCTCTACAACTACCTGAGAGGAGGTTGTAGTGAGGTGAGTGTCGGTCTCTTTTCCCAAGTAACAAGTGATAGGATGAGAGGAAACAGCCTCTAACAGAAAAGGGTTGTCAAGCATTGGAACAGGATGCCCAGGGAAGTGGTTGAGTCCCCATCCCTGAAGGTATTTAAAAGATGTGTAGATGTGGAGTTTGGGGACACAGTTCACTGGTAGAACTTGGCAGTGTTAGGTTAACAATTGGACTCAATGATCTCAAAGGTCCTTTCCAGCCTAAATAATTCTATGATTCTATGCTGAAATTCACATTGATGAGAAGCCTGGAAGGTAGACCTCCTCTTCCTCTCCTCATTTTCAGGGGGGTAGCAACGAAAATGTAAACTACCTGCACAGCACAAAGAATTCTGTTGTTTAAAATGTTTTGACAAGCTGTAGCTGCTCCAGGATAACCTTTGCTTTGGGAAAAGGTTTTACTTGGTCATGTTTCCAATTTCAGAGAAAAACTATTACCCTAGAGCTACATTAGTTTTGTCTCAGACATCAACATTTTCTGTCTACATCCGGAAAACGCAAAGATATATCTATGTATGTATCTATCAGATTTAGGATCCCTTGTGTAATTCAGGAGTGCTGCATTTACTCTTTTGAAGGATACTGCATAATTGTATAGTTTGAAAAGATAACAGACTAAACCGTGGCCTGGAAACTAAGCATAGCTTATTGATAAGGACGTAATAGAACTATTTAGTTTATTAAAAGATTACTAGACCAGAATTAGTATGTATGTGAATATGAAAATGGCATGTTTTGGCTGAGATTCATTCCTTTATTAAAAAAAATAAATAAAATAAAATTAAAAAAAAGGCTGAAATAGGCACCTTCATCACATGCTGTGAGCTGAAGTGTCCTGTGGAGATGTGTCAGTCTCCTTCAATGATAGCCAGAATTTAGGTACCTAATGAAATGCCTGAGATTACAATGGATGAGTCTGGGGCCTTATTATTTGGATAGGCTAAGGCACTGCAGCAACCCAAATCTGAAAGCTGAATCCAGCAAACATGAAACTGGAACTACAGTGAGGAAACCACTAGTTAGGAAACACTAGAGATCAATGTCTAAAATACATCATTTTAGATGCAAGAGATTTTGGAAGGCACAGTTTCTCTGAACATTACAGTCTAGATTAACCACAAGCTATTTGACCACATGGTATCTGACTATTGATCTTTATTCATGCTCGTGAATATTTGTTTATGCAACCAGTTCCCTTGACTTGACCTGTACTGGTTGCAGAGGAAGGGCTTATTCAGCACCGGCAGTACTGGCATAATCTGGCCATATGAGTCTATACTGCAAATATTAATGCTGCTTTTAGAAGCAATAGTCATCTTGATAGTCATAATTCTCAGAGTTAATGGCTTCTTCAAACAAATGCTTTGGGATGCTGAGTTACTTAAACTCTTTCCTAAGTAGACAACAGTGTCAGAGGTTGAGGGCAATGGAGGTTCTTCCTCTTCCCACTGCACATTTTCTGGAGAGGAGTTAGTCACCAAAATTTTAGAACTGCCATTAGCTGAAACTAGCCCTTGCCCTTCTCAGATAGTGCTTTTTTCTCTGGGCTCTAATTTCTTTCTTTAAAAATATAGGTAATGATAAAACCCACTTTGCTGTGTCAAGGTCTATGTGTCAGCTATGCATTTGTTCTTATTATCCTTCAGCCTCAGGGTACTGTGAAAGTTGGATAGATACTGACCACCTGTTATTTTGGAAGGCCAGACAGAAAAGCTACTAATATCTCCCCTCTGGGCATGGGACAGCACTGATGAGCCCCCTGCTTCTCCTCAGCATTGTAGCATTTATTTCTAAGGAGGTAATGCATCAAACTAATGATTTTTATATTGGTTTCTTATTTCTTGATGGCACTAAACTGGGAAATTTACTGGAGGAAATTTCTTTTAATATTTAAATGTGAATCTCACCTGAAGAGGTGAGAATCTGAAGTTAGTCTGACTTATCTGTAGGAAATGTCATTCTAAGTGGCCTGCAGATTGATTAATTCCTTTGCAATACTACTAGATATTGGCTTTTTTGATGTTAGTAGCCTGGTTTACCCAGCAAAGGACAACACACCTTACGAGGAAGGCTGGTGGTGAGGACTGTTTTATGTGATGCTATCATGGGGGAAATCTCAGAAAGCAGTGCATCGGTGGAAGGCAGGTCCTTCTGAAAGGTTCCCAACAACTAAGTGTACCCAGCGTTTTCAGTCAGGCACGCTTGTTTGCTTAAGTGAAAGACAGATGTAGCCTTGCCTCCTGCTTCCCACAGTGCTCTACTGAGGAACACACAGAGGAAAAGGCACTGACTCATTCTTCTCTGGAATGTCAGACACTGCCAACTAGCATATTATAAATTCAACGCTGCATTGTAAATTATATATGATCAATGATGCCAAAAGCTTGTCAGTTTGGTTGCTCTAAAACAAGGCCAGGTGTTTGGGAAAAGTTGAAAAAGTGAAGAGAAGCAGCATCTTAATGGGAAGCTCTGAGAGAGGTAACAGTATCAAAACCCCACCAAACCTTTTCAGAAAAGCTCGTGCATGAACTTGTCTATGTGATGACAATTTAAATGAAGATATCAAACTTAAATTCTTGCATTTAAAGCTACTAAGTCCCTCCTTCTACAATTTCATTTCAGTCAAGACCAAGTATATTTGGCCTGATCTGGTCAAACTTGTGTTGGTTCCTAAAATAAGAAACAGGGAAGAGACCATGGCACACCAAGAGAGACACCATTTAGAAGAGGAGACACGCAAAGCTAGGGAGCACCTAGGATAGTCCAATCCAATAGGACTGAGCAATTACACAGAAAGACATTTAAGGCTGACATGGCCCACCCAAAGTAATATTTCAGTAATCGCAGACTGAAATTTTTATTTTAAACTATCAGGAAAGAGTAGGAATCTTTTCCCCCATTTTAAAAAGGCCAGGAGATTTTCTTATTCCTTCTGATGTAAAATATTTTGTTTGAAGTTGAGTGACAAATGCTTGTCAATGGTTTTGCACAGAAAAAAATATTCTGCATGCGTATTTTAATGAAAATACTCACTTGAAAATGCTGATCAGCACATAGGTGGGTCTGTCACATTAGAAAGAAGTATAGTTTAGGTAACTAATGTTAGTGATAACACTCCAGAAATGACACTGTGCCTCATTCTAATACATGAAAAAGAATTATTGTGGCAAAGGGAACTCCTTTTAAAAGTAGACTAATAAAATAAAAAAAAAAAAAAAAAAAAAAGGACACAGAAGAATCAGAACCATTTCTGGACTGGAGAAAAGACATATTAAAAATAGTATCAACATGTATGTTTCAGGGCACTGCTTTAGAAACTCTCGCTATCTTTTGTTTTCCCTCACTGTAATATATCAGGTGGTGACACTGGATTTTTAAACTCTTCCCAAGTTGTCTACTACTCTTGCTTGGTATTGAAGGAGATGGACCATTTGCCTGGTTTGGTAGGTCAATAATTCATGTCAGAACTCTCTACCGTATCTTCCTGCCTCAGGAATGCTTGGCAAAACCACAGGGGTCAAAACACTTTTCACTGTATTTTCTTTAGTAATACATTTACCCAGGACCCACGGTAATATCATCCACTCGACGATGGTTGGTGGCGGTCCCTGCATGCTCAAGTCTGACCTGTCAATGTGCTGAGAGGCAAGCAACAGCAGGAACAGAAAAGTCAAGTAGGATGCAGTATGGCATATAAATTTGATAAATGGCTTTCTGATGAACAGCCCTAATGGGCTTTTGGGAGCTATCAGGTAGCACACAGAGAAGACCGGGAAAAGGAGTCCTATCACAACACATGTCAACATCTTCACAGCCCAGTGTCGCCTCCTCCATCCAGGGAACTCGTCGTACCAGCGGGATGCGAGCAGCTGCTGGCAGTTGGGCTGAGCAACAAACTACAGAGAGAAGAAAAAAAGGAAGATGGTTAGTTCCTTGTTACCTCTGTAAAGTTATTTCCATGCTATGTAAGTTACAACAAGTAACATTTGGATAGTGATTCAAAAAAAAAAATAAAAAAAATCCACAGCCTGTACTACAAATCCACTCATACTGATAATCCCAGTAAAGCAGGGCTGGATCAGCCTGCCCTTCCTTCAATGCAAAAAGGATAGTACACAGCCATCAAAATTCCCTTTTCATGATAAAGCTTGACTTCCCCATTGGTTGAGTACACAAGGAGCCAACAGACTAAAACACATGTACCTTGAAAGCTGATTTCAAACTAAAAAACAAGTTTACAAATACTTCCATTATTCAACAAGCAACATTTGTGGAGAATTCACAGAACACAGTGTGGAAGTCACTATGAAAACAAAAAGCACGACTGGGATCTGTAAATAGTGAAACTGAGTTCCACAGCCATGAACAAACTATTCTCAGTATGTTCCCTGCTAATTCTCTAAAAATCAGGCTTACATGATTTTATACTGACAAAACTCTTACAGATACATTACAAAATGCTTGCACAATATGAACTAAGCACTAACCTTCCCCAGTGCTTCACAAATTCTTGTCAGGATATATTCCTCTCCTCTACAGTATTTCATGGTCTGTCTGTTCTCCATGATGTGATCCCAGTTTTTAAAATATGATCCTTACAATTATATTTCACCAAAAAAAAAACCCAAACCCAGTAAATATTTAATATCTCAGATGGCTTTTCAAAGATGCTTTAAATATATTCCAGGGTTTTATGTGATATTTTTATTTGTTCACTAGTTCCTATTTTCCCTAATGCTTTCTTTTATAAAAGGGACATAGAGTAGCAGCATGTTAGACTTAACATAAGAAGAAGCAACATATGCATCAAAGAGAGCCAGAGTTGGTGCATTTTGGTAAAAAAAAAAAAAAAAAAAAAAAGAAAGAAAGGAAAGAAATGTTTTCCTTATGTCACTGTGTTGGGTTGACCTTGGCTGGATGCCAGGTGCCCCCCAAAGCCGCTCTATCACTCCCTCTCCTCAGCTGGACAGGGGAGAAAAAATGTAACAAAAGGCTCGTGGGTCGAGATAAGGACAGAGAGAGATCACTCAAAAATTGCCATCATGGGCAAACCAGACTTGACTCAGAAAAAATTAATTTAATTTATTGCCAATCAAATCAGAGTATGGTAATGGGAAGTAAAAATAAATCTTAAAACACCTTCCCCCAACCCTCCCTTCTTCCTGGGCTCAACTTCACTCATGATTTCCTTTACCTCCTTCCCCCTCAGCGGCACAGGGGGACAGGGAATGGGGGTTGGGGTCAGCCCATCACACGCTGTCTCTGCTGCTCCTTCGTCCCCAGGGGAGGACTCCTCACTCTCTGTCCCTGCTCCAGCCTGGGGTCCCTCCCACGGCAGACAGTCCTCCAGGAACTGCTCCAACGTGGATCCTTCCCAGGGGCTGCAGTCCTTCAGGAGCAGACGGCTCCAGCGTGGGTCTCCGTGGGGTTACCAGCCCGGCCAGCAAACCTGCTCCAGCCTGGGCTCCTCTCTCCATGGGGCCACAGGTCCTGCCAGGAGCCTGCTGCAGTGCGGGCTTCCCATGGGGTCACAGTCTCCTTCGGGCACATCCCCCTGCTTCAACGTGGGGTCCTCCCTGGGCTGCAGGTGGGGATCTGCTCCCCCGTGGGCCTCCATGGGCTGCAGGGGGACAGCCTGCCCCACCATGGG
>NW_009258484.1:847160-857258 GCF_000687185.1 Egretta garzetta | reverse complement strand
GACAGGATGTGAACTTTAAATCAAAACTTGATCTAATAAGTATCCTGTAATTGCACTTAGTTACACACTCGGCTCCAAGTCATTCAGTGGACTCATTTTTTATCGCATAATGGCTAAGGTGACAGCTTGCAGAAGGAAAAGAGCCCTTTAAGCCAGGAAAAGAAAATCATTAGACATTTTCGTTCTTTTTAGCCTTTTAGATATCAGTAAAGAAAGCAAATAATACCATAAAGAATGCAAATAATATAAGCATTTTGCACACAGGAGGAAAAAGAAGATATGCAATTCAAAATTTTTTGTAAGTAAGAAATATTGGACAGCAATTTTGTCTCCAGAACAGCTCTTCTCTGCTGTCGCCCCCAAGAATTGACCCCAGCTCCTCTTAATTGCCCTGGATAGTCTTCCAATAAAGGCACCTCCAAGTTCAAATTATATCATAAAGAGAGAAAAAAATTCTGCTTTCCTTTTAATGCAACAAAAAATATTTTTTCCCCGTTATAAATGGAATGGAAATGTTTATATAAGCTTTAAAAACCTATTTTCATTGCTATGCACTTCTTTTAGGTTTCCATTATTTACAACCATCTACAGGATCTGCTATGAGGGTCAATCGATCCACGATTTCATCGCGTGCCTGCAGAACCACCCAGAGCACATTTAGAGATCCGCTCTCCTCGCCTGCTCGCATCCTCATCTTCCCACGGCAAATAAAAGTAGAGAAACAGGCTGTGTGACACCACTTGCTGTGAAAGCAACAAAGAATGTATTTCAGTATCCTCGTTCTGGGGGTAAAAAAAACTGCCTGCCTTTAATTTCAACATTATACCCAAGGAACAGGAAATGAATGTAAAATTTAACAGCATTTGATTTGAGTTAGTAACGTGGGCATTTCCCTTGGATTGCTTTCTTGTTGACCAAAACCAGTTCCCCTTGTAATTTCTGTAACAAGAGCTCAATCCAGCTCACGTGAACCTCAACGTTCTGCCTACTGATAGCACTTACGGAAGAGCACAAGATGCCAAAAAATTGAAGAACCCATCCAAACAGAAAAATTAGAATTTAAAAAAAAAAAAAAAAAAAAAGAAAGAAAGGAAAGAAATGTTTTCCTTATGTCACTGTGTTGGGTTGACCTTGGCTGGATGCCAGGTGCCCCCCAAAGCCGCTCTATCACTCCCTCTCCTCAGCTGGACAGGGGAGAAAAAATGTAACAAAAGGCTCGTGGGTCGAGATAAGGACAGAGAGAGATCACTCAAAAATTGCCATCATGGGCAAACCAGACTTGACTCAGAAAAAATTAATTTAATTTATTGCCAATCAAATCAGAGTATGGTAATGGGAAGTAAAAATAAATCTTAAAACACCTTCCCCCAACCCTCCCTTCTTCCTGGGCTCAACTTCACTCATGATTTCCTTTACCTCCTTCCCCCTCAGCGGCACAGGGGGACAGGGAATGGGGGTTGGGGTCAGCCCATCACACGCTGTCTCTGCTGCTCCTTCGTCCCCAGGGGAGGACTCCTCACTCTCTGTCCCTGCTCCAGCCTGGGGTCCCTCCCACGGCAGACAGTCCTCCAGGAACTGCTCCAACGTGGATCCTTCCCAGGGGCTGCAGTCCTTCAGGAGCAGACGGCTCCAGCGTGGGTCTCCGTGGGGTTACCAGCCCGGCCAGCAAACCTGCTCCAGCCTGGGCTCCTCTCTCCATGGGGCCACAGGTCCTGCCAGGAGCCTGCTGCAGTGCGGGCTTCCCATGGGGTCACAGTCTCCTTCGGGCACATCCCCCTGCCAGGGGAATCTCTGCTCCGGCGCCTGGAGCCCCTCCTGCCCCTCCTTCTTCACTGACCTGGGGGTGTGCGGGGCTGCTCCTCTCACATATTCTCACTCCTCTCTTCGGCTGCTGTTGCTGTTGTGCAGCAGTTTTTTCCCCTTCTTAAATATGTTTCCCTCAGAGGTGCTACCTCCCACTTCTGATGGGCTCAACCTTGGCCAGAAACAGGTCCATTTGGAGCCTGCTGGTATTGGCTCTATCAGACACGGGGGAAGATTCTAGCAACTTCTCACAGAAGCCACCCCTGTAGCACCCCCACTACCAAAGCCTTGCCATACAAACCTGATCCAGTTACACACTTGCATATATACACACATTGGATTAAATCATTAGCTGAAGACTTAATAAAGCTATGCATAAACTTCTTTATCTTATTAAATAATAAAATTGTTAATTTACAGCAAATAATTTCAGATTTTAATTCTAATCAAATGCACCTAGTTTTGGATTTTACATTATTTTGATAACGCTCATAACTACAGGAGCCAAGTTCCTTTGGGGATGAATAATAGGTAACTTCTCAAACAGTTTCTGAAATCAATGGGATTACTACTGGTAGAAAATGCTGTTTAGCTTGGAATGAAATGAGGGTCAGCATGCATCTTTCTATATATGTCTGGATCTTGTCAGAAATGTTAATCTGAGCAAAATTCAAACCTGGTATATGTTAATGAACTATCATTGTCCTTAGCAGAAACATATTTGCCTACCAGACACCAGCACTGACGCTGCCTCTGACTGTTGTGAAAGTCAAGAAAATTTACTCATACCATAAGCATCTTGAAAATAGCCTTAAAGAAGGGTAACAGAGTGTTCTCTTCCATTAGGAAAAATGCATTCACAAGGTTTCAGAGTGTTTGTTTCAAGATACAAATATCTGGAATAATACTGCATGCAGTCAGAGCAGATGGTTTCAGAGTTATGGTTATGCCAAGTTTTTAACAGGGGTCTCCTTACAAAATTTTTCACCTCAATTTGCTTGGGTAGGTACAAATTAGCTCTTTGCTTGACTAGTGAAAAAGTATGACTCGAGGACTAATTCCTGAATAAAATATTTCCCTTTTTTATTCTCCAGAGTGTGCCAGATTATAGCATCTCCCCATTACATATCCTCTCACCTAAAAGTAATCAGTTCCTAAGTCTTGCCTGTGTCCCCTTTCTCAACACCTTTGGGCCACCCTCATTGCGTTGGGGATCTGCGTGAAGGAACAACTTCCAGTGGCTAGCAAAGGCTGGTGGTAGATGTGGGGGGCCTACTCCATGACAAGCATAGCTAAAAAGGAATACATTTTCCTTGCTGTAAGGTGGAGGGAATTAAGTAAAAATAGGGTTTTCCAATGTCCACCAAGTATTGGGCTGCCCTGGGGCTGAGTAGAGCAGAAGTGATGCAGAGGTACCTCATGCCATGAGGAGATGCTTGCTGACTGCGTCATCTGGATGGTGCTCCACACTGGGTGGGCAGTAGCTGCTTAGTTTTAATCTTTAAACAGATCAATGTGCAAAACTTTCAATGTTATACAGAAAGCATTTCTGAGCAAATTTGAAAAATTGTTTCTTGTCTCCTAATACCCATTTTAGATTTTGTCATGTTGTGACTGTATTGCTACAGTACGATGTGTTAAAGACAGGGATTGCTTTCTGAGGCACAGGAAGTTTTCAGTAAGTGCAGAAAATTTTAAAATCCCAGACACTGAAGAATCAATTTTTTAAATTGTAAAATTTAAATAAATTAGCTCTCATACTTTTCTTCAAATTATGACTATGACAAGGCAGTTTTAGCACTTCTTTGGATTCTCTGACTAAAGGAGAAAACTAACATAGACTATACATTTAATGTGGCTAGAGTTAGGGGGAAGCACCATTGGTGTTGTACTTGAAATGGCTTACTAGACATAAAACACTGAAGAAGCAACTAATAGTATAGTATGGATCAAGCATATAAAACACTATGTCAGCATTTTTAGTATCGCAGGCAAAGGTCTATAACAGAAACCACAGCACAGCGTCTACAGATGGAATACTGCATTTCTGAGAGGTCCAGATATCCAGTTTTATGCTATCATTTTTATCTAACAAGAGTGTTGGCAAGGTTAGTTAACGATGTTCTGAAGCAACAAAAATATCTGTCTCTTCACTGAAGCCTTTTCTTTATGGTTCAGAGCTCCATTGGCCGTATAATGTGCACTGTGAACCGCTCCAAAGTGTCTTCTTCAGACGGCTGGAAAATTACACTAAATCTCTTGCTGACACTTCTTTTACAGTTACGCTTTTCTGCTTAAATTATCACGGAATTGTACTACATTATTAAAAATGTCAAAATTAATTTTCACAAATTTGACTCCTTGCTCCATTTTTATGATTGAAAGATTTTGGGGGTCAGTCTCTTCTCCCTGGTAACGGGCGATAGGACGAGGTGAAATGGACGAAGTTGCACTAGGGCAGGTTTAGGTTAGACATTAGGAGAAATTTTTTCACCGAAAGGGTTGTCAAGCATTGGAATGGGCTGCCCAGGGAAGTGGTGGAGTCCCCATCCCTGGAGGTATTTAAAAGACGGGTAGACGAGGTGCTTAGGGGCATGGTTTAGTGGTGGGATGGCAGTGTTAGGTTAACGGTTGGACTTGATGATCTTGGAAGTCTTTTCCAACCTACATGATTCTATGATTCTATGTTGTGAAATATGTTCAATAGTGATACGAATAATGAGGAGAGTTCTTGAACGGGGAACATTTGGGGTGCCCTGATGGCAAGAAAAACACACTCAGTGGTAAACCCTACAGTTTTGTTCCTCAGCTGCCCAGAGAGGTGAGCTTGTAACTGCACGCTGCATCTCCCCTCTTGTCCTTTGTGGACCTGTTTCCTCCAGAGGAAATGAGGGGAACATGTTGTGTATCCACACCTTGTCCTCATGTATAATAGGTATTTGAGCGTGTACATGAACTGGAGGTGGGGAAGTCTTCCTGGGATCCTCAGTGCAAGTGTTGCCTGTATAGGCAGTCTGAAACATTAGTCATAGGTCATATATGGTTATACAGGTCAGGTAAGTTTGTCTGTGATTAATATATTTTATTGCTGATCCCGATTGCTTATTACACTTGACTAGTTAATTTATTTACTAAAAAACCCTTTTCTACAGAAAAATGAAAAAAAAAAATCTTCATGGCAATATTCTCTGGTCAAGAGTTTTATACTCTTATTATTATAACCTTCTATTATAAAGGAACAATAGAAGTGAATGGTAAAAAGACATGCTCCAAGCCATAGGACGCTTCCTGTATAAATGGATGGAATCGCATCTAGAAAGATTACATAGTAAAGCTAAGTAGACATGTAAGTCCTCTGCTGAACTGGGAGCTAAAAAAAAAATTGAAAAAAAATATTTTACACAAATATTTTACAACTAGAAGAAATAGAAATACTCTGTGACATTAATTTGCCAGTTCTGCATTGCCTATGCCAAAATATTTTCACTGTAGTGTATTTTTTCTTCCTTAATTGGAGATATTACATTCTGAGGTATTCAAAGTATCTTTTGTACTGTCAGTAGTATGTTGTATGTTATTTGACTTTGACATTGTCTCCATATAATTAGCAATCAGCAAGTTTATATTTTCACATTACAATGGTTTCCAATAGCTTCCAGCAGTTTGTAATTATGTGAGGGATTTTGCTGTAATGATTATTCCTGGTTGCACATCTTTAGCTCCTTCATAAGAGTCTGCCCGTCTGAAAATGTTTTGGTATTCATTCTCTTAGTTGTCATGCTGGGAATTGGCTCTTCCTTGAGACTGGTGAAAATCACAAATTATTCACAGTGCCAGCAAAAATAATCTGGTATGAATAATAGCAGAGCCTGATTCTAGCGATATCCAAGCAGACATAGCCCAGAATTTCATTTTCACTGCTGATTAAATACGATCTTTAGTTTTGCTATAATACATATCCTTCAGTCAATAGAAATGATGAAGAAATAACACAAGTGATACTATTAACTATGTATTGTCTTTATAGTAATAATATTTTTATAAAAGTAATTGTTTTTATAGATATGGAATCATAGAATGTTTTGGGTTGGAAGGGACCCCTAGAGGTCATCTAGTCCAACCCTCCTGCAGTGAGCAGGGACACCACTAACTGGATCAGGTTGCTCAGAGCCCCGTCCAACCTGGTCTCGATATTATCATCATAAAAAGTCAAGTTCTTGCCTATAGCACAATAATACCTCTAAGTATTTATTAATACCTCTAAGTATTTCTTTCACTGTTTTAGGAAATATGGAAAAATATCAAAACTCCCCTACTTGTAATAGAGCACTGATTTTCAGTTACAAAGCAGCCTAACAAAATTAAATTCTCATTTTGAGATCAGTAGATGGTTTAATGTATGAAACATAGAAAAATAATGCGATTTGTCATCTAGAAATGAAAGCTGTCAAAGGAAAGTTATTTCCTTTTTGACTTATGTACATGCGAGTTATGCTGCAACACAAAGAACTATACCTGATAGCATTCTCTGATAGATGAGTGTTAAAGATCTTTTTGGGGGGAGGAAGCAAAAAGAAATTATCATAAGTTTTTTTAGTAATGCTTTTTATAAAGCCATATCCACATTCTCTGTTGTCCTGTTTTGTACTGCCATTACAGCCAAGCTTGTAGGAAACGTTAGCTCTGAGGTCTGCTACTTTGTCCCACACATTTTCCAATGATTGTGCTCCAGTTCAACAAGAATTAAGGCCAATTATTTTTTCTTTTTCTAGAACATTTTACTTCCATATTTTACATATTTTTCGCAGATATTTAATGAAAACCCAAGCTCTTCTAGTTATTTTAACTTCAAATTTAGATGTCAAAATTCTCTATCTACTGGTTGTGAAAAGTATATTTGCTTGGCACTAATGACAGATTCAAGTCCCAACCTCATTAAGTAGACTCCTAAATTTGGTAATTGTTTCTCCCTCTAGAGACATCACTGCCTATTCCTTTCTATATCTTCCCCCAAAGACTATATTTGTGGATTTTGGAACTTACTCTGTGAGGATTGGTTCATTAAGACAAATAACATTTAATTGCAATTTAAATGCTTTAATGTTATTGCCTGGGTTAGCACTACATTTTCCTTTCTAAAAGCTAGGGACCATGTTCTGGACTCCTTTGGGTATAGTTATACTGTCTATTTTTTTGCCTCAGGCCAGAAGCCCTGATTTCTGTGCCAGTTACTGTGAAACTCACAGCCATCCCATCTAAGTCTAGTGCTTACTGGAGCAGACTATCATTATAATCATGATTCTTGCTAGACCCAAACCACTGGGTCAACTTTTTCTCAGCTCTGTCTGCAACTTCGTCATTAAGGGAACTAACCAGCTCACTCGGGATCACAGCACCAGAGCACACCAGCTTGTATATCATCAGGGCAATCAGCATCAGATCAGGGCCCTGTAGTGAAACAAATTTGCAGCATAGATGCCTTCATCATAAAATCCAGAGTTTACACTGATCTCACCAAGAATAGAATGCAATGCCAGTTTTATTTATTGTAATTATCCTATTATTGAACTTCAAATACAGGGAGGAAGAAAGCAAAAGAAAATGAAAACATAAAAGTGAAGACTGAAATGTGTCATTAAAAGGATTAATGAACATTATTATACAAACAATGACATTGCAGTTTTTAATTTAAACATTTTAAATTTCCTTTTTGCTGCATCAACACAAGCATAAGCTCTTAATTTGATTAATTTCTCCTTCTCAGTAAAATGAATCAGCACACCGAAAACGATTAAATATCTATTAAATAAGTCAAGACTTATCTGTAATTGCAGTGATTCTGATTAATTGCTTAGAAAAGGCAATGGCAATTGAAACTAGAATGCAGTTCTTAGGAACCAGCTATGCATGAATAGCCTTGTTAGACTTCCCAGTGGTAAAGAAAAGTGAATCGGTTGTTGGGCTTTGGGATGAGTGTGTAAAACATCTCCAAATTTCAGAACTGGGATGCTGGTAAAATCATTCTGGTTCCCATTCTGGGCAAGTGTTAGACTCACCGCAGTTTAAAACATTTTGTCTAGGGAAAAATAATTAAAGAACCTCTGTAAGTATTTGCAAAGATAATGAAACATGGATTTACTCCTGTTACATTGGATCCCTGTCTTTACATACCTAGCTGGTGTATTTCCATGCATAGCAAACAAAAAATAAGACTGATATTTATATGCAAAGTCCCACACTTGGGACAGAATAACCCTTTGCAACAGTACAGGCTGGAATTCACTGTCTAGGGTGTAGCTTTGCAGAAAAGACATGGGGACACTGATAAGCAAGAAGCTGAACAACTGGGCCCATGCAATGCAGAAGTATAGCCTGGGCCACAGTAGTAAAAGGACAGCCAGCATGTCAAGGAAGGAGATAATTCCCCTCTCTTTGGCACTTGTGAGGCTACATGTGGAGTGCAGTGTTCTGTTTTAGGTTCCCCACTACAACAGAGACATGGGCAGTGAGAAGTAAGTCCAACAGAATACCTCCAAGAGGTTATGGGGCTGGATCCCATGATGTATAGGGAGAAAAGATATTTGGGTGTGCCTAGCCTCAGAAAAAGAAGAATCATGTTTGGGACTCAGTGTCTTACACAAATGAAAGGGAGGTTATAGACAGAAGGAGGCTTTTCTCAGGAGCACAATGAAAGGATGAGGATGGTCACAAGCTGCGTCAAGGGAAATTCTGGTTTGATCTAAGGAAAATATTCTTCTCTACACGAGTAGTTAAGCACTGGCATGAGTTGTCCAGGGAAGATGTAGAATCTCCGTCCCTGTAAATATTCAAAACTTAGTTGGGCAAATTCCTTAGCAACCAGATTTAACTTCAATGTTAGCCTGGTTTTGAGCAGAAGGTCAGACCGGATGATCTTGAGAGATATCTTTCAACTAAGTATTTTTTATGATCCCACATACTTACTGCATTAGGCCAAGCAGTGTTTTCTGAGGCAACAAAATTCTTAGTAAGAGCCCCAGTAATTCTGTTTACAGGTTTGAATTTATTTATTTAGGTTTGAATTACTCTTCTAGGAATACAAGGTATTTCTGAGATCTTTTTCACTATTGGTTATTCCCTTTGAAAGGAGGCACAGCCCATCTCTCTCATATCACTCAACCATATTATTGCCAAGCAATACATAAAACCATTTCAACTGTTCCAAACGCTTGTGCTGTAATAATCTGTGCATCATGTCTGGGGAAAAAGACATAATAGTCAAAATATGTGCTTAGATCTTTATCACTTCAATTCTATTACTCCCAAAGCAGTCTTCAGATACCTCTGACACCAAGTTTGCTGTCTGCACCAACAGTTTCTACAAAATAAGGTAACTGATAAGAGAACAGAAACAGTGGCTCAGTATTAATTCTAACATTCTAACATTGAATGCATTGAGACTATAAACACATTTTGTTTATGATCTCAAAAGTTCAAGTTCCTTTTAGGACACCAAATTCAGTATCTATTCTAAGAAACTTCATATATTAACAGAGGCAGAAATAACATGCACTGCTCATAGCATACAATTCCTGTAAATCATGCTACCAACTCAAACTGATTTGGAAACAAATAGCCACTTGTATAAAAAAATAGTCTGTTGTCAGCCCCAGGATCTGTACAAAGGAAGAAACCCCGCACCTCTGAACCACTCAGCAATTACCAGTAGCATGTTTCTTACATCCAAGCTGGTTTTGTGTCCTGTATTGGTAAGGCTTCTAAGCATTAACTGGTCAGCCAGAAGGGATTAGGATTTAAGTTAGCTACGATCCCACTATATGACAGAATCAATGAGCTCCCTCACATTCAGCTTACTGTACCATTTTGTCTGCCTTTTGTAGCTGTCATGTCACAAGAAGGAAAAGTTACAAATTAATAAACCAACATTTCAATATTCATGAGGGAGGTGCAAATATGTTAAAAGCAACTGAAGCACACAGCACAGTGTGAGTTTAATTGGAGAACAACTAGCAGGGAAAAGCTCTGAGTGAGGGAAGGGTGGGAAAAGGACTAGAAAAGCTCGGTTCTTCCTCTGGGCATTGCTTGCTCATCTAAGAATTTCTATGGGCACCACTGGAGACCACCCTGCTCCTCGTTTGTGCAGCTTGTTGCAGAGGCCAAAACAAGGTAGTGAGAAATTCTTAACTTCATTTTCCCTTTCTGAATATCCTTTCAGATTTGAGCAAGATATTGAGCTATTTGGAAGAAACCTAGCACAAAGCTTTTTCTTCCTTCTTTTCTCCATTTTCAGGCTCT
>NW_009258484.1:820768-846930 GCF_000687185.1 Egretta garzetta | reverse complement strand
TGAAGAGAAACTTTCTTGGAGCAGTGATATTCACCTTCCATTATCACCAGGCAAATTCAGTTTCACTCCATTAGCTTAGCTTTACGAGGTGCTATCCTGTATCCTGATGTGAAAAATGGATATGAGCACAACTGTTCTTGACTCCAACCTTATGGTGTTCTATCCAAGTAATAAGAGAGCCAACAACGGAGTCATGCTGAACTCCAAGGTTTCCTACTTTCTTTACAACTGGCTGTTTATTTTGTGAAGCTTGTGTGGAACTGAAGATGCCAAAGTTCCCCAAAATCAGTGTGAATCCAGTTTTTGGAAAGAGCAACACTCATTTGAAGGCTGACTGAATACAGAATTAGAGGGATGAGGGAAAAATAAAAATGCAGACTGATTACAAAGGCATTCAAACTAAATAAAGCAATAAACCCCATATTTTTCTCTTAAAAGTTCTCTATTAACATGTTGTAGGGAGGTCTGGCTTTGTAGTTTTATTAATACTTGGGAACAGAATGTATACAGTCACTCAATCTGCTTTCCATTCTCTTCAAATACTTTAATGTTTTTCATCTTTAAGTTCCTCTTGTTTAACTTGGCTGTGTGTTTATCTGAGAATGTTAAAGGCTGAGAAATCAGATTAATCACCCTGGTCCTGCATAAAGACTACGCTGAAATGATAGCTCTTTGGCAATGATGCCGAGTGAGCATTATTCTGGGACCACGTGCAGGAGAAATGCATGTGAGTCTGTAGCAGATGCATCAATTGTATCAGCCGAGTGTGGCCTTCACAAACCTTCCTTCGAGCCTTCAGAGAGTATGTTTTTCAACTTTTTCAATATTGGTACAATTCTCCTTTCTTCCCAGTTTTGCCTTAAATGAGTAGAGAGGCACTGCTCTTGAATGGCTGGTTGACAGCCACCATATGAAGCTGCCGCAGTTTAAATGCAGAATATGAATCTTAGAAAGAATGGCAAGGACTACAATTGCTTGCTCAAAAGCCTTACTCTCCAAAAGCTCCTTTACACTTAAGAATAGGTTATGGTTGAAGAAAATTGCCTTCTCTTGTGAACAAACCTAAGAAATACTGTGCTTTCCCATAATGGGAAGATACCTAGAATACCTGTTAATGAAATTCCGTGTACCCAGCATCTGCCAGCCTGGAGAAATAGTGACAGTTCTTGGGTAGTGCTTTCCCCTTATGAAGCTCTGCTATTTGTGGCAAAACAGAGTTTGGTATCTCAAACAAAAATCTCGAGCTCCTCTCACTGTTCTCGTGCACAGAGGTATCTGAACCAGAGCAATGAAGGAAACAGTAAAGAGCCTGTTTTACTTGAGTTTTTACGTATGTGTCACTTTCAGGGATGTTCAGGCTACATCTACACTGAAAAATCAAACAGTAACTGAATTTGAGCACTGGGCCTCAGTCATCCCCACTACCTATTTCCTCTTGCCTGGATGCAGTTTTGACCTCTCCAGACAGCTCTATGGAAGGCAAATCTGCAACTTGCTGCAGCCTGTTTGCGTATAAATCACTTAGTATCACCCAGTCTTAGGGTCATGCTATGGTCCGCTTTCATTTAGCAGTGCAAACTCTCAAAGAACAGTTTCTTGTACAATATTTCACTGGATTATGTGATAGGCTTCTGTGTTAGACTGGTGTTTCTAAAATTCATTGCATGCTCCTAGAAACTGGGTAACTCTGGAGCTGGTTTTGTTTGCCAAACTTCCATACCTATTTCTTATGGAGATGGAGTAAAACACATTGGCTTATACTTCCAGGTAAAGGAACATATTTAATTTAGAAATGTGGAGGAAAATGACCATTTGCAAAAAGCTAGAGGTGGAAGAGGCATGTGTGGAGCGATATAAGCAAAGGCTGTGTTTCAGCCCCTGAAGGTTTGAGGCTACATTCTTCCTCAACAAATCGCAGACAATTTGTTCCCTGACAGAGAAATACGCTCTACAGGCCGTTGTCACTGCCTGCATCACATGCATGCCCTAGCTTTTGCTCCAGCAAGTCAGAAAGGTTACATTTCTAAGAAAAAGCTGCTCTTTAATCCTCGTGAAAGATAGCTCACTGGTACTCTGAAGGAGTATTTTCTTCTGCTTCCTTTGCACTCTTTTGTGGTGTTAAGCAGTTGTATTCTGAGCATATGCATGAAATCACAATTCCTTAAACTGAAATTTATTTGAGAATCATAGATATGTTATAATTAAGAATAAATAAACTTACTGTATAGTAAGAGATGAATACAGAACAAAAATCCAAAGCAAACCTGCAAAAAACATTGAAGTTCCTATGTGAAATGCAATTTAAATTTAGATTGGACATGTACCTTTCCCATCCCCTGGACTTATGTATAACATACAGGCTTTAACAAAATCAGCCAGGTGGTCACTTCTGCCTTGACCCACAGGCAGGCTGGGTGATGCCTCCTGAGCTAGAGGAATGTTCAGTTCCTTTTTTTCTCCATAATTCCAGCCTGGAGCTGTAAAGGTCTCATGCTAGTACCATCAAATACTGTAATCGGGGAAGCAACACCTCTTCTTTAACAAACACCCCTCTCAAATTTACTCCTGAAATACCACCTTGCTGAAGTGATGGTGGTGAGATCCTTTTTCCTCCCTATTCCTTACCACTGCCTACTCTGTGCCAGTCAGCTCCAACCCTGACAGAAGCTGTAATGCTCCCTACTCCATCCTCCATCGCCACAACAAAATTGAGATTTCTTCAGCATCCAAATGCTTCAGTGAGAAGCAGAGAGGATGGCAGCCAAAACAATCCATACTTGGTAACTGCACTATAATGTCAACTAAATGACATTGTAATTGGGTGGGGAAACAGCAGCAGCACTCTTAAGTTTTTAACTGCCATCTCTTTTAGTGCTTCATTTCAGAACTTTAAAGATAATCTAACATCAGGGGGTTTTTCTGTGGGGAATTTTTGGGAACCCAAACAAGGGATCTGACACAGCAAACCCTTAATTCTCCAACCTTAACAACTTAAAAAGGCAAAAACTCACCTCCTGTTTTGAAAAGAAGACTTAATGGCAGATATACTCACTACTGCTTTGGGGAAAGGTTTTTCTGAAGTACTGAACTTGCTGGACCTGTTACAAACCCCAGCTTTTCCATGGAAATTAAGGGAGGATAGAAACTAAAGGACCCAAGGCTGAGACACTAATATTTATGTTTGTATTGGATGAATATTTATACTGGCAGTGTTACCACTATGGTCAATTTACATTAATTGTGTTTGCGAAGGCAGGAAAGCAGAAAAGTAGGGACCTTCTTTGCCTTAACTTTCCTTTTGAAAATTACAAGATAAAAATTTTCACCCTAATGTTTTGAGGTAGTATCATCATATTTGTTGAAAAGTTGGTAGAGAAAGAATAATATACTGTTGTTAAATAGTCCATTGGTTTAATTTGTTGTTGTTACTACTTTTACTTCTATGTATTTGCGTTTCATTCCGGGGGGGGGAGAATCTCTAAACTGAACACTTTCATTTTCTATCTTCTGTTGTAACAAATAATTTTATACTGATCTACCCCTTTCCTTCATTTGAAAGTTCATGTTTCTTGGTTATTTCAAACTTGTTGAACTAGGTGTAAAGTTAAATATCCATGGAGTATTGTTACACTATTAATAACAACAGCAATATTCTTTCTGTAGCCCTAAAAGGTGTTAAGGGTTAAGAAGATACAAAAATGTTCCTCTAGTTATGATTTCAGATGAAATGCCAGGGCATATACCAGCAAACACGTATGAGAAAGACTAACATGGTTAGACTTCTTAATACCACAGAAGAGAGAGGAAGGTATCTGTCACCCTCTGTACACTTGATGACAGCTTCACAGAGACTTCTAAGCACACTGGCTAAAATGCATTTGGGTCCTCAATTCCTGTCATCACATCATAGGATAACTCATGCTGGAAGGGACCTCAGGAGGTCTCTTGTCCAACCTCCTGCTCAAACCAGGGTCACCTGTGAAATCAGACTGCATTGCTCAGGGCTTTATTCAGTTAAGTCTTGAAAATTGCCAAAGATGGAGACATCACAACCTGTCTAGGAAACCTGTTCCATTGTTTGAATGTCCTTATGGGGAAAGCTCTTCTTCTTGCAGCTGATGCCCATTGTTTATTGTCCTTCCACTGTACACCACTGCGAAGAGCCTGGCTCCATATCCTCAATGACCTCCCTGTAGTCACTGGGGAGTGATGTTGGTCCCCCCTGAAGTAATCTCTGCTCCGGGCTGAACTGGCCCTGCTCCCTTGGTTTCTCCTCAGAGGGCAAATGCACCAGCCTCCCTCCATCTTAGTGGCCCTCCACTGAACTTGCTCCAGTTTATCCGTGCATCTTTAGTATTGAGGGACCCAAAGCTGGATTCAGTATCCAGATGTGGTCTAATGAGTGCTGATTAGAGGGCAACAACCACTTACCTCAGCTATGTTCCTGTTAGTACAACTCAGGTTATGGTTAGCTGCCTTTGCTGCTGGCCCTTGTTGAGCTGGAGGTGCTCACACCTCCATCTCCTTTCCTGCATTGCTGCCAGGCAGTCAGTCCCCAGCTTGTGTCACTACAGGGGCTTCTTCCTTCCCAGGTTAAGCACTTTACATTTGTCCTTGTTGAATTTCACTAGGCTCCTGTCAGCCTGTTCCTCCAGCCTGTTTTGGTGTCTCTAAATGGCAGCCCTGGCTTGAGCATATCAGGTGGTCTCTCTAACTTAATGACATCTGCAAACTTTTAAGAAGTGTACTCCTTCATCTTCTTCAGGTCACTGATAAATCTGGGCCAGTACAGATCCTTGCAGCACTGCAGTTTTTACCTGTCTTCAGATAGAGTATGACCCATTAACCACAACCCTCTGAGCCTGATCCTCCAACAAGATTTTGACCTATCTTGTTCTTCCATCCAGACTGTAACTTTTAAACTTGTATACAACAATAAAGTGAGAAATGGTGTCAAAAGCCTTGCTAAATTCAAGGTAAAGGACATCCCTTTGGCCACAAATCTCGTTAGTGTCCAAGCAGTGTTTCTGTGGCCAGGTATGTGTACTCTAACTGAAAAAGTTGCAGCAGAAAAGCGAGCCAACTTCAAACCAATGTAGTCTTAAGTATTGACAAGATCTTGTTTAACCATCACTTGCACATTGTAATTTGCAATGATTATACCTGGAAAGATCTGTCACTGAAATCAAAATTGCTCCTACTCCCAGACTACTTTTTCAAAGGTTTAGTACTGAGCAATATTTCACAGCCAGGTTAGGAAGACCTAACCTTAATTTACTGTAATGAAAATGATGATCTCTCTTTATTCAAGTGTGATTATGCTACTCACCTTTAATGTGATTTGAGTAATATATTGGTATTGAGAATAGGGCCACATGCAGTGAAAGAAAAAAAATTTTGAGTGCATGTAAAAGCTTTGTCTTTTAATTTCAAGATTTTGACTTTGATTTTTAGTAAGTTCACTACAGGTTTCCAGCTTTGGAAATAATGAAATGGCTCAACACAAGTGGAGTCTTGCAGGCTGTCATAACTCTAACAGTTATCTCTTGCAAAACTTTCCATCTGGTCTTGAGAAACTTCATATAAAACTGAGGATTTTGCCCTCAGACCAAATCTCTGAAATGCAGCTTCGCATCATGCTTACTTTTTCAGGCAAAATCTAAAATCATCACCCACTCTCTGTACATTGGTGAAAAAAAGTCCCAGCGTGGCAGGTTGGAGGATCCCAAGCACCTGATTTTGCCAGGAGGATGGTGCCACCTGTGCAAACAGTACAAGTCCTATAAAGCTATATTCCAAGGACACATTGCCTGTTCCTCTGTGAGGACACATGGATCATGGTGGTCAAAGAGAAGTTACATTTCTTTGAAAATAAGTCTTTGGTTTCTCTCTGAACTTACCTGCTAAGTCAGACCCTTAGATCACATGGTGCATTAGAAGGGAACCTGCAGCTTATCTTGCCAAAGGGATTTTAGTAAACAGGCCCTCAAGGTTTGTCTGTCTCAGCTTAAGGGGCTTTTACAGTTCTCAGGATGACAGAATATCAGGATGTAAAAAAATTAGCTTATGCCCACTGTCACCTACCTTCCAGAAATTACATGCTATTCTTCTTAAAGGATTTTACCTTGTTCTTAGCCTGTACAACACATCTAGTTATGCCATGCCTCCTCTGCAATAAGTGTAAGTAACATCGGTGGTGACAAAAATGATTTTGTTCTTAGATGGCCTGAGTTGCTGTCTGGAGCTGTCTGTCTCTTCCCATTGACTATGAAGGGGCCCAAGGCTAGGCTGCTGACATAGGTACCTTAGTTAAATACCTGGGGTTATGTGGAATGAGTCAGGGACTCATAGCACAAACACCCTACAGGAATGGCTATTTCTAGTTTCTTTCTACATGCTATTAAGAGGGAAGAAAGAAAAAAAAGAGTCCAAGCCTTGAACTAATTTTATTAATAATATGTCAAGTCTTTTTTACCTTCTGTTACACTTTCAGCTTGTCTTAATGTCAAATGCTGCGTAACTGAGTCATGTCTTTTTGTGAACCATAACAGGGCTGCTAATGAAGCCCTGAAGGTTAGCTATTTAGAACAACCTCTAATTTAAATGACTACATTACCCTGGTAATTATATATTATTATCTTTTCTGCACAGCAGGGAGAGCAAAAAGTTTCCTTTTCCTCTTCATCCACCTAAAAAAAAAATGAGCTAGACCCTGTACTTGAGTAACAGAGCATAGCCATGTTGCACTTTGTAGACCTCCAGCAATTTCTACTTGCTGAAGATCTGCATTGGTCTTTCTCTCCCACAAACGTTAAGGACCCTCACATTTTTACTACATTATTCAGGAATGAAACACATTCAAAGCATAAAAGCCATGATTTGATGTAACAAAGAACATGCCAGAGGATGTTCAGCTCTGGATTTGTTTCTTCTCTCATTCATACACATTCACCTTGGGCTTTCCCCTGTTCTTCAAAACATTCTGTAAAATCCTCTTATCAAGTCCTTGTTTGTTTGCAAGTGGGCACCAAAAATTGAGCCCATTCTCCTCCTAGAAAAAAAAAGTTTTCATTTTTTTAAAAATCTTTCCTCATTTCCTCTTATTTTTGCAAAGTATCTCAGCAACAATTTCTTTAGCTTTTTGCCTCGCTAAAATTTTGCATCTTTCAGAAGAGGAGTATCTGATGTGAATACAATAATGGAAACAGTAAATATCAAATTAGGATGGCAGGACCTGAATTAAAGCAGAAAGATTAAAAAAAAAAAAAAGAACAAAACACACCATTTGGAGATTCCACAGGGATCACAGAATTCAAGCCAAGAAGGAAACAAAAACCTGAGTGGAAATACTGATGGATTCATTGTGTTAGGGGAGAACAGAGAAGAGGCAAGGAAAGGCAGCAACATACATAGCTGGCACTGTCAAGATGCTATTCAATCACATATTCAGAGGACAGGGAATTCTGCCCCTCCAGAATGGACACATAGTTGTATGGAACTGGTCAAGGACAGTGATAAGTTACTGGTTGTAAAGAAAGGAAGCAGTTGTTAAACCACACAGCTGTGTGATTTATGTTCTCTAAGGAACATTGCCAGTTGCTGTTGTATACGCTATTGAGGGACAAGTGACAGTACAAAATATTGATGCCCGAAGGCATTTTCCTTTCCATGCTATCACTAGTAGATGACAGCATTGCAGAGAAACTCTGAATATTGCAAAACTGGACAGTCAAGTTGAAATAAATTCAATAACTTTAGCAATAGAAAATATGGTCTAAGACAGTCATCAGAATCTCTTCACTGGTCAATGGGGACAAAAGGCAGCTCCAAAGGCAAATAATCTCACTGAACATAATAATATTCTACAAGTGCCTGTTCCTCTCCATGAATAACTACCACAGACTAGGGATCCAGTTTGAGGTTGAAACACCTAAATTTAGGCACATGTAAGTAGTGTGCCTTACTTAACTAAGTTCTCATCATCAATGACTATCTAGTTAATACAGTCAATGGATCCTAGAAAGAAATTTACCTTACATCTGGAGATACAATTCAGTTACCTACATACAGACACCTAGTGTTGTTTCAGATGTCTTGAAGTATTCTGGCCTCTGGTTCCTGGTCTGGAAGGTCACATATTCCCCGTAGGTATTGTGCCATATCTCCCAGCTCTGTTTATTCATCTCAGATAGCCTAGGTTATCTCAAATAACACTAGACACCTGTACTTAGGAAACTAAGTTGATCCCTAGTGCCTGTTCAGCTGAATCATGCTCTGGGACCCATTGCCTGTAACAGATGCTTACACACCTAGCTCACTTGTAAACAACGGGTAGACCTTAATGAGGTTCCAATTCCTACATCTCTTGTACTATTTGAGATGCCCAAGTATATCCAAGACATCTGCACAGGACTGAGATACATGAGACAGAAAATATGCATTATTGTATAAAGGAAAATTGTTTATCTATTAAATCCCTGACACACTTTCTAACGTGGAGTGTACAAGCCAGAATGAATCTGAATTCTCAGTTCTTTATCCCGGCCTTGCTAAGCATTTGTCTAAGCAGAAAAAAAAAACCCAAAAAAAGAAAACTGAAAGCAGTTGCATATAAGATAAGCAGATCTGTTCCTGACCGTGTCCATAAAGCATGGCATGCAACACATTTAGCTTGCTAAATGGTCTACTTCCATTATTGTGATACCAAATTTAATAAAAATACCATTGAAAAAAACCATGCTTTCAGTTCTCTCCTCTTTTTATTCTGGTTCAGCATGCCTTCGCACTGGTTTTAAGTTGTGTCAGGTCCTCTAAATCTAGCACCATAAGTGAAATTTCTAGGAAAGTTAAGCAACACAGAAGTAGAAGAAAGACCGGTTATATTCTATATTTATTAGTGATATTAATGAAATAAAACTGTTTTCTTTAAGCAGCAAAACTACCGAGCTTTTCACAATCTTTCAGTAAAAACTCAGCATGCTTTTTTTTTTTTCCAATCCTTCCTTCCGTCCCCACACCGGTACTTAGCAGATATTGACGTGTTGTTTTCCAGCCAACTGAAGCTGTAACTAACAACAGCAATTTCTTCTGGAGTTTTTCCCTCAAAAGGCATGATCTTTACTTTGTTGCCACGTTTTAAAAGAAAGTTAAGATTTTATTTTAAGGTGAAGAAATGGATGATCTGTATCCACAGAAGCAAACAAAGAAAATTCCCCTTCCTTGGCCCAAGACGACATTCTCTCAGGCAGATTCAAACTTTAAGAAGTCCTCAAAATTTCACTGAGGCATGAGAAATAGAGCAATTCTATGGCAGGTCTAAGCAGGAGCTTTATCAAGTAAGACAAAGGCAGAAGCTGAGTCATTGAGTACCATAGGTTTTTTTAGCCATACCCTCTTTCTGCTGAGGTAGGTTGGATTAGTTTCATTCATTAAGCAGAAATGAACCATCAGGTTGTTTGTTTTCCCAGTGTCATGAGCGCATTATCCGCAAAACAAGAAAAATACAAGCCTTAAGAAATGAAAAAAAAAAAAAAAAAAGCAATTCCTGCTTTATTTCCTTCACCCTTTTTTATCATTAGCACCTGCATAATAGAGGGTGGCAAGTGGTTGAAGGCACACTGCTGCACATAGATCAAAGCACTGGGTTCTTGTGGAAAGACAGGAGACCAAAGATTCACCCTGTGGGACTGACATGGAAACTGATGTTGAATCTACATATAAACTGTGGGCAAGCTGTGCCCCAAAGTCCACCTTGCAAGCTGATCTGGAGTGTACTTGTCAACTTCATCAGAAAGGACTGAGACAATCCCCAGGCAGGGTAAATTGGGGCACTCTCCATGGTTATGGCACGCTCAGGGAGCACCACTTCACAGAGAGGAAGGAGTTCATGTCTCCCTTTGGGAATTCTTTTGGGGCTGAGGTATGAAGAAGGCACCAGAAAACTCAGCATACGTGGATTTCAGTGAGTGGATGAATAGCCAGCAGGCACAGATAGCAACCCAAGTAATTATTCCCCTAAATCTTTAAGTGATTAAGGAGTTTACATACTTATGAAGTTAGAAGCTGCAGATACCTATACTTTATTTTTAAATCTAAATTGCAATCATTGTTCCAAAATTACTGAGCAAGGTGATGACAAAGGAAGGAGTAAAATATACTGTTCTGCCTACTTAACCACACTGTCTCTTCTGTAACTGAGTCTGGGAAACAAGAGAAGTTTTCTTTTATGATCTATGTGTCCTTACGGGGGGTTCGGTCCTAGGAGTCCTGTTTGATGTGCTCTGTCTCCCAAGATGGAGTGACTTAATTAGGGAAAACAAGATTCAACAGAAATGTGTGAAACTGCATGGGTATGAGACACCGTTCTCCTGGTGTTCAGCCTAGGGAATGATTGCCTCTAAGCCTCAAGCTCCTTCTACCTCCTGCTACCTCCTCTATGGGTCTGTAGCCTCCCTGTTTGGCAGTCAAAATCAGCAGCAGTGGATGGGCCCAGAAATATTTGTAATAGTATCAGCCCTGTGGATAGGGCAATAGAGAATGGGCAATGGGCAATGGTCTCTGCACTTCAGTAAGAATTTTTTTTTAGAAAAAAGAGGAAAAAATGGGTGACAAAGAAATAAATATGGATCTTGAGCTTCCTGGAGTGTGTCAACAAAAAGGAGAAAAGATATTTAAATGTATCACAAGGGAAAGCTATTGAGACAGTAACAAAAGAATATAGAGTGTCCCAGTATATTTTGTGTCCAAATAAACACCAAAGGAGTTCCTAATTTTCTCAGATGTCACATTTAATTCAAACTATTGACTGAAAGCTATTTGGACTAACTATGAAATAATAGATTGTGAAAGCTCAAAGTTCAAATGAGCATTATCGGAGCGTTGGCAAATTCCCCATACTTGTGATACCTCCACTGCGCATCAGAATTCGTGAAGTCTTGGTCTAGAAGGAAGTGGGTCAAAGGAGAATGGGAGACACTGGTGGACCATGCCGAAGAAGATGGCCTGAGAATGATGTGATGAAGAGAGGGGGAATGGAGTGGGGAAGAATGTAATCCTATTATTTGCAGAAGAAAGTCATGTGTCTCTGTAAGGATGACTTGTTAATAGTTTTGTGTGAACATTTTCTTTTCAGTATGAAAAATACCCTAGAAGTTCAAATGGCAACAGTCAAGCTTGAGAACTATGACTTTTACAAACATACACTCCTGTCTGTCATACCAGTGCCATACTCAACACCACTCTTAATTTTCCTACCTTAACTCCCAGAGCTGTAAAGTTTAGAAAGTTTTATCCTCTACTTAAAAAATTGAATAAACATTTGATCTCTTTGGCAGCGCAAGAGTGAGTTCATATAGCAAGAGTTTGTTTTTCTCACAAATCTTTTGTTTGATAATGGATGTATGGATGTACATATTCATGGATTCAATTGATGAAGAAACCTTTTACTATTTTAATCTTGATAGCTAAGGCCTACAGCAAAAACAAAGGGTAAGGAGGGAAGAGAATGTTCTGTGGACATCTGGTGGAGCAAAGAGGAGGTAGATTAAAAGAACCAGCGGATAGGCCTAAAACAAGTTTGTTTGGGCTCTCTCATTTTATTGTTCAATAAATATTTATCTTAATGGAAGGAGTCCTGCCAAGCAGTGGAAAAATTCACACTGCAACAGCATGCAAAAGTTTCAGCCAGTATGTTTCAATGTGCCTTGGTTAAGCAGTTACTCTCTTAGGCCAATTGCGCCTAGCACAGGCATGGAAAAATTAGATCTCAGACAGAAGGACAGAAGGCTTTATGTAAGAGCTTCCTACAAGATATGTGAGAGAGGAGGGGTTGCTTAAGAGTGCCCTGGGAGCTAAGAAACGGAAAAAATAAAAAGGAGTTAAATATTCTTCTACAAATTAGATGCCTGTATGAACTTCATGCTACAAGGGCAGTTACTAGGGCTGAAATAATACAAATTATTTGAAGATCTTGGGCTTTGCCAAAATGACTTGTAGTGAGGAGTGAAGCATAGCTGCTGGTGCAGCTATGGCAGAAGATATGGGGAGCATGAAGGAGGAGCTGCACAAACGAGGGGGTGGCAGAAGTCAGGAATGGCTGATGGAGGCCATGGGAGGAATGGAGGCAGCCGGCAGATGCAAATCCCACCATAGCTCAGTCTGGGGCTCATCACCCAGCAAAAATAACCTGAGCTGTCAGTTAGGTGCTCTTGCAGGGGTGGGAGGGAGAACAGCCAGATCCCCAGCAAGTATTTGGAGGGAGGAAAGAAGGCTGTAATTTCCTATAGTTATAGGCTTACATTCAAAATGAAGTCCTGTGCACTACCTTATTTATTCACCTCGTTAAATATTTTTTTTCTCTAAACTTTTGTTAAGCACATATTTTGTTATTATAAGTCAAAGAAATTAGCTCATGGTGCTGTCTACTCCAGGTTTGTAGGGAAGCTTGTAGATGCATTAGTGGTGACTCCTTCAAACCAAAAGCTAACTTCTGTGGCTGCCAGTCACATCTGAGCAGAAGGGTTGTGCACTGCTGGTTGGTGATATGCACTCCTGGTTGTTCCTGCTTGAGGCAGACATCCCAGTGACATATTTTTTTTAAAAAAAGGTGCAGAAAAGGAACTGAAATGAGAGATTTCCACTGCACTTCATTAACAGCAAGTCTCCTACTCCTTGAGTTAATTACTTCTAGCAAGTGTTCAAAATAAAAAGATGTTGGTGTCAGTTCATGAATAGTTTAACTAGAACTGTGATGAGAGGGTTGCAACTTGTGTGCAGCATATAGCATTCAAAGGTTATCGATGCCTTCTGAGACATCATTAAGAAAGCGCTGAGATTCACTTCCCCTTATGTGGGCTCTGAGCATTCAGAATCTGAAATCTCTGTTACCACAGGGTACAAATTACAGTTGACGCAATAAGTTGTCTAATTTGCATCTACATTTTCAATGCCTAGTGAAGTAATCCTTCTAGCTGAAGTGCCCTGTTTCCTTATCCAGCCAAGGGAGCAGAGATAGATGTCTCTGGAGTTAACGCAGATGTCTTATCTTGAGCAGACAGGATCTCCCTCTGTGCATACCTCTGTCTTTTGACTGTATAAGGAATTTGCTCGCATACTTTAGGAGGATTGCTTCACCAATTTAAAATGTAGGCACAATTAAATGCTGTATTAAGCAGATGTGCTCCCACCCTGTGATTAAAGAACATTTTTTTCTAGCAGCAGTAAGTACGGCTTCCACAGGGACCCCTACACTTCATTCAGTTCTAAGGTGATAGCCAATTAGAGTAAGACTTTAAGTATGTGTAGCAGATAAGCTACTTCCATAATTTATGCTACTTAACAATCTGTGGAGTCTTTCTCTATAAACACAGAGACTTTTACATGAATTGAAAAGCAAACATATGACCTGCTTTAGAGTACCTGGCTCTTGCCTGGAAAAATGTTTACCAAACGTATTGAATACTAGGGCTGAGAGTCTGCAGGAATGGGTCTTTTGGAGACATGGACACAAACGCGCATACATCACTCCTTTCAAATATGGGATTCACAGACTAAACACACCTTCCCTTGGTGTTAAAAATGTCCGAGTATGATCAGAGTCCATTTTTGGGGGGGTTTGTTATTTTTTACATGCAGACTTCTGACTGCACCTTTCCAGCCTTTTGACAAATATTCAGACACATAGCGACTTGCTAACACATGGCTGATGAGTTTCTGCTTATCTTTCAGGTGTGGTTTTTTTTTTTTTTAAGCACAGGATAATTCTTAGATGCTGTGTTTCCAAAGTCACCCCTGCTTGCAGAGCCAATAATTCAGGCTTTTGCATTTGAAAGACATTTAATGAGAAATTCATTATAATGGCTACTAAAATTACTCAAAATCAATCTGAGGTTCCAAAGGAAAATTCTACTCTCTGAGTCAGTCACAAAGCTTGACTTAGAGTCTTAAACTGTATTTCTGCCAGAGGAGGTCTATGGAAATTTCCAGCATTTCCAGACACATTTTATATTCCATATCTGAACAAAAAGAAGGAGTTCCCTACAGATTGGAAGTTTAAAGATTAAAAAACATTATTAAGAACATGGCAACTTTTCATTTCAGTACTTTAAAATTATTTTCTCTTGACATTGTTGACATATGAAATTTTTATAAGGAATAATTTTTGCTTTCTATCATATTTATACTGCTTTTTATAATAATATGATATGGATGATATTAGGTATAAGGATTATATTGTCAGAAATGTTAAAGTCCAAGTGAAATAAGAAGCTGCTGCAGTCAAACACAATGCTTTACTTTATTGAAATGAAGTGTTTAGACATCGACATGAAATGAGAAATTTGAAGTGATTTGACATGTTTTCATTGAAAATTTCACCGAATTGGTGACATTATTGTGAAACATTTCCATTTCACTGAGCCTGTATTTTGCATAGAAAACTAGTGAAGAACTGGTGATTGCATTTTTAAAAGTCCTCTTCTGAGCGGGAGCAAACAGATGGCTTTTATTATCAGTAACAAACAACTTTTTTTTTATCCCACAGCACTATTTTCCTAGAAAACAAGAACTGATGTATGAAATGTGAATATCATATTATTATATTTAAGATTTAATTATCCACTTAATAGCTTAGTGATATTGCTTATATCAGTAACCTTTGGTGTGTGTTTTATGGGAACATACAGGTTTGTGTTAAAAACAGTTGATCCATGATGTGTGTTTACTGTGTGGGGGAGTCCTGTCTCCCTTCTTGTCTGTCTGCAAATAAGTAAGCAAGTTAGTCTGAAGCTGATTTCCCTGAAATATTTTGCCTGAAATTCTTATTAATAAGCCTGTACTCTTGCTAAATCTAAATGTCATTAACTGTGTTAAATTGTTAAAAACCACTCCCTCTTCCCCTCTTTCTCTGACTCTTTGCCAGTTGAGGCTCTGCAGGTGCTAACAACTCAGAAAATCAGGACCTGCCTGGGAAGTGGGAACTGTTATGAGACCAACTCGAGGATTTGGGGGAGTTTTAGTAGTTAAGCAGCCGCATTTTTGGTAAACATAGATTATTCAGCTCTATAGAAATGTACTGAAAAGAGAAATGAAACTTTAGAAATTGTTCTATGTTTTAAATTAATCCTTTAGAAAAGTTAATGAAGGATCAGGAAAAATGTCCTTCCTGAATGTATGTTTTAGTAAATTTAGTTCTTGCTTCTTTGTCTACACCTCAACATGATACAGAACCATGTTATAATGATGTATTTAATTTTTAAAGATAAAGACAGAAAAGAGCTTATTAAAACGTTGCAAGAGTGTCAAACTGAAATGTGTAGAATTTAACCTACTTTACATCTTGCTAATATCAAGTATTCTAAATATTGTAATGCACTTGTACTTCCAGAGGAAGTGAAAAATGATCAGAGTAAGCTAAGAACTGAAAAGAAAAAAACTCAGCTAATCTTTATTAATTTGAAAAGTGAAAGAGAAAAGGTTAACAGTTATATACTTAAAAATTCATATTTCCTCTGTGTTGATACCAGAATGTCTAATAACAAAGCAAAATGAGACAATACTGCCACTAAATACAACCTCACCCCGCTACTGTGTTTGAGTTTATACAGCTACAGCTTAAGTGACATGGGTCAGTTAGTATGGCGCAAGATGAGACAGAGAAAAAAAATTACTAGTATAAGGATTTAAATTGCACTGATTAAACTTACTATGAAACCAGAGGATATTGATTCAGTCTATAAATCCCCCCTCCCTACTTTATTTCACATATATGGGAAAAATACTAAGTATTTTAGTAAGCAGTCTTTCACATATGTGCAAATATATGCATAAGACCTAAACAGAACCAAAGCTAAAACAAAGCCAACAGATGAGTGGGGTTTTGCTGTGATTTCTCTGTTAAAACCTCTCAATCTGTATGAGACAGAACATGCATTTTTCAATGAGTGGCAAAGATTACTGTCCACTAATTATTATAGACTGCTACCTAATAGCATTGTTGCACCAGGGTTTTGCAAATTACTTAAAACTCAGATTTTATTATTATTATTATTATTATTATTATTATTATTATTACAGGTAAAATAACTTCTGCTTGTGAATCATATACAGAATTAAGGATTTCCCTTTTACATGATTGAATGAAACTGCAGTTGAATCAGATAACATTTTTCTTTGGTTCAGGAAAATGGGAAACTATTTCTGATTACTCATTGTGTGCTTAGAATCTAGCAAGATGGAATTGTGACAGCCTTCATAAGCTCAAACCCTCCCTTAGTTGAGATAATATTATACAGAAGAAAATTAGACAACAAAATGTTTGTGCCCAGTGCAGACTGGTTGCATGACTGCAGGGAATCTCTCTTGTCTGCTGCTACTTGTAGCCCAGGCAACAGTCAGTGTCAGAAACAGGCACCATAAGCATCACCAACGTGTCTTTGCTTATAATCAAACAGCATCAATGGTGCAAAATGAATAGGGGAAAAAAATGGTACCTTGGGTGTTCTGTTCTGTGTGCTATGCCAAAAAAATATTGCGGGTAAGCACACAAAATATACATGCTGGCAGATACTCTGGTTCTACCACTTAACTCAGACCAGATATTATCCACAGTCTTGCCAGACATTATTCTGCAGTGTAAATTTGAAACTATAAATCTCTTTCAACTTCCTTAGTTATTAGTCAAAGAAGCTAGCTGGTTTTATCAGGGAAATTTCTTCCTTGGCAACACATAGTAGGTTCCCTCTGACATGACTCCATGGACTGAGAACTGATACCACTGAGATGCCTTTTCACAGTACATGAATGAGGATCACAGTATTATGGCAAGTGCAAAATGAATGGAAATGCAGAAGATAAGCACATTTCACTGTGGAGAACCCCAAATCCATTTGCCATAACTTCTGGATTTTGTGGAGAAGGTCCACTTCAGGGGCAATCTGGTGACCTTGAACAATGCAGGAGGCTCTGAGAATGAATGTGCTTTCTTTATTTCCATGGATGATAATACAGAGGTGGTACCAGTGGCTTGCAGACCACTACACCAAGCATTGCTTAATCACTTCACTTTTAAGAGACTTTCTCTGTTACAAGGTGTTTCTAGATCTACATTTGATCAAACACTGTGTCATTTTGTAGCTCCTCAAGAACTCCCAGCTTGACAATTATCTTTTCTCATGTTTTTCAACTTTCCTTTCTTTACACAATTAAAATTCTTCACCATCCACTTGTATGCTTCTCCTAGAAGTGCCCTCAATCTGCCATTCCTACCCAATCTTATGTCTTTGAGATTAATCCAAGTTATATTACCCAAAGCCTACTCCAGTCCTTTACAAGGTTTAGAATCATAGAATCATAGAATGTTTGGGGTTGGAAGGGACCCCTAGAGGTCATCTAGTCCAACCCCCCTGCAGGGAGCAGGGACACCGCTAACTAGATCAGGTTGCTCAGAGCCCCAACCAACCTGGCCTTGAATGCTTCCAGGGATGGGGCCTCCACTACCTCTCTGGGCATCCTGTTCCAGTGTTTTACCACCCTCATTGTAAAGAATTTCTTCTTTGTATCCAGTCTAAAGCTACCACTTTTTAGTTTAAAACCATTACCCCTTGTCCTGACACAGCTGGCCCTACTAAAAAGATTTTCTCCATCTTTCCTATAGGCCCCCTTTAGGTACTGAAAGGCCGCAATCAGGTCTCCTTGCAGCCTTCTCTTCTCCAGGCTGAACAAGCCCAATTCCCTCAGCCTGTCCTCATAGGAGAGGTGCTCCAGCCCTCGGATCATTTTTGTGGCCCTCCTCTGGACCCGCTCCAACACTTCCATGTCCTTCTTGTACTGAGGGCTCCAGAGCTGGACGCAGTACTCTAGGTGAGGTCTCACCAGAGCAGAGTAGAGGGGAAGAATCACCTCCCTCGATGTGCTGGCCACGCTTGTCCCGATGCAGCCCAGAGTACGGTTGGCCTTCTGGGCTGCCAGCGCACACTGCTGGCTCATGTCCAGCTTTTCATCCACCAGCACCCCCTTAGTTCTAATGTGTTTCATACCCACTTGCTTATTAACACCAAGAGGAATTACTGCTAATAATTGTTAGTGTTATTTTCAACTTGAAAAAAAAAGGTAATCTTTAACTCCTGAGCAATTAATTGTAAAAGCAGCATAAAAGGACACGTGTTCCTACTTTACTTGTCCTCATACTTCATTATTAATTACTTTAAGCTGTGATTTCTGGACTTAGACTGGATGTTCTGAACAACCAGACCTGATTACTTACTCATGGAGCTCTGACCTCAGCCCCAGCATAGCATTACAGTGTCCTTCAGTAATAGCGTGAATAAATGTTGAGATGTTAGGGATGGGTGGTAAGATAAGAAGGGAAGATAATGTATCCTTAGCTGTTTTGCTGTTTTATTGGGGGCATTTGGGTTGGAGTTTTTTTTGTTATTATTATTTTGCAGAATAGCAGGCAAGTTAAGAGAAAGACAGATAATAACTAGAACTGATAGCATCACAAAAATGCAAATCCATGTTTGCTCCTGTCGTAATAGAAAACTCTTTGCTGTAGAACTGACTCTTGGTGGTTGAGACACACAGGGCAGAGGAATTAGACATATCACCCCAAACCAGTATTTTTAAACAGATTAAATCCAAGATAATATATTAATGGACTAGTTAAAATCTAGCCCACACTTTTTTCCTGCCTTTTTTAAAATAAGATGTATAAGGTGCCTCTGCTGCTTGCCATCAAGTTTTCCTTGAATAGTTGTAGTGTAAGGGTATATGAAATATGAGAGCATCCAGTTCTTTTAATTATTTGGTTAAGGTTAATTAGTATAACAGAAATAGAAAACAACAAGAAAAGTGATAAATTCAACACAGAAACCAGGGTATAATAGACACAATGGTGAAGACCAAGACTCTATAGCATCTGACAAATGGACCATTAAAAGACTGGCTGCAATTGTCTCGAGGAGGGTCAACCTCAACTTCATAACTGATTATAAGGAGGGCAAAACATCATTACCATGAGTATTATGGGATGTTTGAGGGGGGTCATGGAACTCATGGGAAGTTCAAAGTTATTAAGGGTCTTGTGGGATGACGTAAAATTTATTATGGGATGTACAGAGGAAAGGTAAAGGGTGCGGAAGGATCAGGGGTGAACAAGCATGGCGAAACAGAGAGGAGAAGGCAATCAAGGGACTGGTCTTGAGTAAGCAGGGCTTGTGCATATGCTTGTGCCTGGGACGGAAACCTCAGGGTCTCCAGGTTCTGCTGGATGGGCTCCAGCACCTGTGCCAAAAGAATCCCCAGACCCTGGAGGCCGCTGGATTCAGTGGCTCCTGTAACATCCTTAACACAAGAAATAGAAAGACCTGTCTGATCTATTTTCATCATGAGCCATATGCACCAGGACAGGCAGAATCCAAACATTCGTTATGCCTGAGGTAAGTTTCTTGACCTTGGAGCTGTACCTACTAGCATACTGTTGTAATAATCAGAAATAGAAGGACTGATCAGTTACAGTGGCTACTATTTGCTCCAGCATCTAGTAGGGAATACATTTAGGAAAAGAGCAAAAGAATCTAATAAAACTTGATTTTGCTTCAGGGAGACTCAAACGGTAGGGATAGTGGGAAATATTTATAGAAATTAAAAATGTATGTAAAATGTAAAAGATCCACTGATTTGGAATTGTTGCACTAAATCAGTATTGCTTTAATGTTCACTATTACAAAGAATCAATGAAGTGTAATCAGCTGTATTACTGCAATTTAATTAGGCACAGGAATCAGATGCAACTATAAAAAACATTTCACCCTACAGATGTCTCTCACTGTCTCTATTTCAAATTAAGAAAATTCAAGCTTTGTATTTAGGTTTAAAAAATAAAACTGTGAGAGGTTAGAATTTTATTTCAATGCATGAATCCTTTGTGAAATAGAAGTCCAAGCTAGAATTTCTTAAATCACGGTGGGACAGCATTGGTATTTCAAGAAATAGAAACAGTAGTTGTTAAGAAAAGTCTGGAATAGTACCATCTGAAAATAATTTACAAAGGCAGTGAATATGTTGCCTAAACCATAATACTATCAAACAAAAAATTATGCAATACATTTCCTGAAGGAAAAAATGCTTATTAGAAGACTTAAGAAGTCAGAGACCAATTGAGATATTTTTCTAGCAGTACTTCAGTAGGTCCCTACCTTCATGATAACTTCTTAGCATTACTAAATTATATTTCAGATGTACAACAGAATTATTAGGTTTGGTTATTGTTCCTGCAAAACTTTCTAAAATAACATAGTAAGGCATTTACAATTATATTTTGCAGAAAAGAGACTTAGCAGTGATAGATAGACTAGTTCAACATAACACAGAAGTTTCTTAAGCATTTGCCATATTTTATATGAACAAGTAACATTTAGTTATTTAACAGTGTTTGTCTTGCTGCACTTCCACAGTTCAGCCGGTTTTGGATGTACAGGTTGCACATGAGATGATAAAACACATTCTGACATGAAGATGAGCAGGGATCAAGTGAAGTTTTGGAAATATCAGGGGAACCGTCTTCCTAACTCATTTTTCTGTCTGGATTGCTTTTCATGCACATAAGAACTTGAGTATTTTTAAAAGAAATGCAGACATCCTCTGATTCCAATTGAATACCTATATCAGTGAAGCAAACTCATGAATTTTTAAATGTCATGGAAACCAAGACCCAGGTATCTCCATTTTGTATTATTTATGAAAAAGAATCCAAATGTCAAAGTTTTGGGGAGTCAGGCACTGCTATCTTATGTTTCAGTATCTATTTATAATAGCTATTTTTTGAAGAAACCTCTTTATAGAGGTAGCTGTAGTATTTTATAGATGTTTAAACACATAGCCTCCTTTTTCTGTCAGACACAACTAAAGCTAATTTGAAGTATGCTGTATATATTTCTCATTATTGAATAGCTCTTCAGAGCACAACTACTGGAGACTATGTCTATGCAGGTGCAAAAGAAAAAGAAAGGTTTCTTTGGATCTGTGCTATAACAGAACATTTTAAATTCTAATACTATCAAACTATAGCAGCTACTCAAATTCACCTAATTAAAAGTATAAAAAAAGAAGAGACCCTGTGGAACAAAAAACGATAAGCAGCAGTTTGTCTCAGTTAAAAGGATGTATTTCAGGCTATTATCTATCATGTTACTACTACTAAATATGCTTAAATACTCTCCAGCACACTCACCTCTTTTTGACGGTACTTAATTGCCAGTTTCAATCTTGCAAGATCATTACCACTTTGTTCTTCTATCAAGCTATTATCATCTCTGTAATTAAGAATAATTTCCAATTCCCTAGAACTCCGTGTCTGATCCAGGAGATCTTTTGCAAATTGCTTGCATTGCCGTGACAGTTCCTCATACTCCGACTTAAATTCATTCTCGACTTTACTGAGTTCCTGCAGCTCCCAGCTCAGTTGAAAAGCGGTAAGGAAAGGATCCTCGCTGGACAAAGCAATCAAGGATGGGCTTGCCAGAGCCTTGTAGATATTGAGTCTGGATCGAGAGTGGCGGAGGCTGTCCACATCTGAACTGGAGACACATTCGACGCAGTTACAGCGGACCTCATGTGGCCTGGGCACGGAGACCCCTTTCTGCACAAGGAGCTTTATGATTTCATAATTGTTGGTGTGGGCAGCCAGAATAATGGGTGTGATATCTGGAGTAAATTCCGAAAACTGCTTGTCCAGAAGCACTGGTGGCACCTGTGAAAAAAGGCAAAAACCCTTACAGGCCTCTTCATTGAACAAGAGCTACAAAGAATTAAGCTATGAATAGTTTACTTACTGATGGATCTTTGTTTCTGACCAGAGTTGATGGAAACACTTTAAACATAACAATTCAATTAGCTAAGATAGCTTCTTTCCAGTTAATAAATTGCTAAAAACAGGGTGTGATTTTTCATAAAACCTGTTTGTATGTAAACAGCCCATTGGCGACGATTCATTAGAGAAAATGATTAGACAAACAAGGGAGAGTCAGACACAAATGCTCCTGTTGGGTCCCTTGAAGTGCCAGCTGTGAGCAAGATGGAAATGTTTTCTCATCTCTGGTTAAGCTCAGTTTTATAGGGAAGAGAGAGTCATGGGGGCATAATTGTGATTCTCTGAAGGAAGCAGTGAACAGGACACAGACAAATTAGAGTTATAAAATAAAACGGGAAAGGAAATGAGAAAGAAAAGATAAATTTTCTTAAAGAGAAGGTTGAAAATGTGACTGTGTAGAGAAACAAAGATACCTGCTGCAGAGAGCTTAATGTCTTAAGGCACAGTTCTACATCCACATGTTAGACAAGCATACTCTCTTTATAGGAGGAGAGTTGGTAGAACAAGGGCCCCAAGAGAGCGTTTTTAAAGCCTCTTCTGGTTTGCATTTCTGTATTTTCAGTCTTCTGGTGTGTTTTTATATTTTATCAGAAGACTGTAAGGTCTTTCATTTTAAGCTTGTTTCTTTATTTTACAGTACCAGACTCTAAAGTCTTTTCCAGATCAAGACAGCTCATTAGACTAGTATGATGAAGCCATGTAAGTGTAATTAGCCAATATCAATGAAGAAAATGGTATTGGCATCATCACTTATGGACTTCCTTTGGTCCATAGTTCAACAACCAAGTACAAACTCAATCCACATCAGCAAGGTGTTCTGAGCGGTGCTCCTTCAGGAGGAAGAAAATGGGAAAATATTGGACTAGAATTTATCTGAAGTCTAGGCAAATAAATGGCCACTGGAGAGAGGAAAAAATGTTTGATAGAAGTGTTATGACAGAAGAATGACCTCGTTGGAAAAACCACAATTACCTAAGAAGAGAAGTTAATAGGAAACAGGTAAAGCATGTGAGAGCGATGTAAAAATGAGTTTAAATGAGCTATATTTAGAGCCTGGGAGTGAAAGAAGTGGAGCAAAAACCTAAATGCACAGAAATCAGGCAGAAATTCAGTGGAAAACTAGAATGAAATTAAGCTGAAAAGACATGGTAGTCTGTGGATCTAAATCCATAAATAAAATCAATAGAACATGGATTTTTTTATCCCTCTTTCTAATGAAGACACTGTATTTTGTATATTTTTTAGCTGTTCTCCGTGTAAAACAGTTCATGTTTGTTCAATGGGACTGTGTCCATGTATACGAGCTGCTCTGTGTGTGGGCTGTAAAATGGGGGCCTGAAACACTAATTAGCTGAATGAGAGAATTACTTTGGGAGGTGGCCACTTATTCACATAAAATGGGCTGGAAAGTCAAGACTGGAGATGTGGCGTTCGGGATTGTATTCATACATCCCTAGGGAAACAACCCCTGCCTGGCCATAGCGCATTGCTGACCTCGAGAAGCCGTGCCGGTTTCTGAGAAGGTATGTGGAGTCAACAGGCAGAAATCCCTTTTCTCCCTTCCCACGCACTCAAACATGCACGCTCAGCTTGGCACTGGGTAAGGCCGGCATGGAGTCCATTTCAGAGCAGGGCTGTGGGATGCTGGAATTAGCCCACCCACCCTCACGACCCCACGCAGAGGGAGCAGCCGTCCTCACAGTCCTCCCCACGGGCTTATGAGAGATGTTTGCAACCAGTGGTCATGAGCTGAGCAGCTCCTGAGCAAGTTCTCTTCCACTTCCCTCTTCTTTATTCTGAGGTACAAATGAAATAGTGTCGTGTGCACAGGCATACAGAGACATATGGTTTTAAAATTACTCAGCAGGTAAGGAACCCAGCTGAGACTATACTGAAGATACGTATGGGTGGGGGAGGCGCTTGGGTACAAGAACAAGCAGAAGGCCTGTGTGCTGTGCCTGATCTCATCTGCAGTCAGGGCAAGAAACACAGCCTGGGCACGTGTCTTCTCAGAGGACTCTCTGGCTATGTCCACACTGCTCTGTCAGGTCTCTCGCTGGAAACTGCCAGGGCACCTCTGGTCATCTGTCACCTCCAGCCTGAACACAGAGCAGAGCCCTCCTGGGGATGCCTGCATGACCAGATCGCTTCATTATTCCTATCCTATTCCTATGGACTGGGACTTGGAATCCATACCTGTTTTCTCACCATTCTGTGGTGTTAGTGGGGAAAATAAGACCCATTTCCAACCCCAAACCTTATTGGTTATTGTAGTCTTAGATTTGTCTTCTCCTTTACTTATGAATTATATAGGAAAAAAAAAAAAAGAGCACACCTGTGCACACACAGTTTACCTGCTCTCCAAATTGCAACTGTGGCCACTGCTTTTGAGGCTAGAAAGAGATTAAAATAGCACTAGAGGCTCAAACTTTGCATTAGCAGAAGCAAGCTTTTGGGCTGTCATCGGTCTGAAAAAGGTTTACAGGGAGGGATGTGTTGTGCTCTGACAGCATCCACCACAACTAGTGAGACTCTCCCTTGGCCCTGGGGTTAGGGTACCAGGGAGCAGAGGAGAGAGCTGAAAGGGCAGAAGACTCAAGGACACAAAGCTGTAACTCCAGACTCACCAACTGCTCAGAGTATTCCTCTGTCACTTAGCATGTAATTATCTTTGTACTTTCTGTCAGTAGTAAACTAATATTTGCTTCAAGCCCTGCCAGAACTGAAAGCTATCTTAACATGTCCTTAATCACAATCTTCTTTAAAAAAATGAACAGTGACCCAGCTTCAAATAACATGGCATTACAGTGATTGACTTGTACATAGGGTCCATTAAATCAAAAGATGCTTGTTTTTCTCACAGCTTTATCAAAACCTTTCACCTTCAGGTAACTCAGCTATAAGGCTAATGCACACATTTTGGAATGCATACCATCAGAATTTACCCAAATAATAGAACTGTGTACTAGATAATTTCAGCCTTAACTTACAGAAACATTTACACTTAAAGGGCAAACCCTAAGACTGCAACTTTAATTACATCATGAGTTTAACCCCTGACTTTTTACCTCCTATTTTAAGATTGCCTACTCATTTAAACCAAAGATATATAGAATGCCAAAGCAAGAAGGTCAAATTATTCCCTCACCTGCAGCATAATGAAGTACTTATCTTTTGAAGTTCTGAGTGCTCTCATGGCACTCCGAATATTTCAGCATTTAACTGTTGACCCAGAGTACTCGCTCTGAAGTCACCAGACTTATGACGAATTTTACTTTCAAACTATTGAAAAATAGCTCTCTTTAAAGAAGCCAAAACAAATAACCAGCATACGCTAATACTAGCCACACAATCTAACTCCTTGACAGAACACTGACAGAAAACATATGAATCTTCCTTAAATCCTGGAAGCATGGAAAGCTACTAGGTCTTACAGTCACTGACTGTGACTCTCCAAGGCTTAGCAGTGGTGTGAATATATTACACACTTTGGAGTTAATAAGTCAAGAGTGAGGCTGCTTAACCTTAGAAAGGCCAAATTATTTTTACCTTCTTACATTTTGTTGAAAATATTCTACTTCTGCACTATTTATAGGGCTGAGCAAAGCAGTTTGGTGATTGTGTATACTTGTATGAGTATCTGTATGAGGATGAGTAGGCAAAAAGAAAACAAAACAGAAAAGAAGAAAGCATAGCTCAAAGTCTGTACACTTCAATGCTCAAGGACATGAGATTTTTTTATTGCATTCCTTTTCCCTGCACTTACTGACATCATCTATCTGGACTTCGGCAAAGCCTTTGACATGGTCCCCCACAACATCCTTCTCTCTAAATTGGAGAGCTATGGATTTGATGGGTGGACTGTTCGGTGGATAAGGAACTGGCTGGATGGTGGCGTCCAGAGGGTAGTGGTCAATGGCTCGATGTCTGGATGGAGACCGGTGATGAGTGGTGTCCCTCAGGGGTCCGTACTGGGACCAGTGCTGTTTAACGTTTTCATCAATGATTTAGACAGTGAGATCGAGTGCACCCTCAGCAAGTTTGCGGATGACACCAAGCTGAGTGGTGTGGTTGACACACCAGAAGGACGGGATGTCATCCAGAGAGACCTGGACAGGCTGGAGAGGCGGGCCTGTGTGAACCTCATGAGGTTCAACAAGGCCAAGTGCAAGGTCCTGCACCTGGGTCGGGGTAACCCCCAGTATCAATAAAGGCTGGGGGAAGAAAGGATCGAGAGCAGCCCTGCTGAGAGGGACTTGGGGGTGCTGGTGGATGAAAAGCTGGACATGAGCCGGCA
>NW_009258484.1:784882-820709 GCF_000687185.1 Egretta garzetta | reverse complement strand
GAGTACTGCGTCCAGCTCTGGAGCCCTCAACACAAGAAGGACATGGACCTGTTGGAGCGGGTCCAGAGGAGGGCCACAAAAATGATCCGAGGGCTGGAGCACCTCTCCTATGAGGACAGGCTGAGGGAGTTGGGCTTGTTCAGCCTGGAGAAGAGAAGGCTGCGGGGAGACCCGATTGCGGCCTTTCAGTACCTAAAGGGGGCCTAGAGGAAAGATGGGGAAAATCTTTTTAGTAGGGCCAGCAGTGACAAGACAAGGGGTAATGGTTTTAAACTAAACCAGGGTAGGTTTAGACTGGATATAAGGAAGTAATTCTTTACAATGAGGGTGGTGAAACACTGGAACAGGTTGCCCAGAGAGGTAGTAGAGGCCCCATCCCTGGAAACATTGAAAGTCAGGTTGGACGGGGCTCTGAGGAACCTGATCTAGTTAGCGGTGTCCCTGCTCCCTGCAGGGGGGTTGGACTAGATGACTTCTAGGGGTCCCTTCCAACCCCAAACATTCTATGATTCTATGATTCTACTGTAAGTGGGAATGAGTCAGTCTGACTTAGATATCTAACTTTTTTTTTCTATGTCAAGTGGAACAGCCCTCTTCAATACGTGTTCAAGTTCCTTGTACGGTCCATGTGAAGAGAAGACCCTTTGCTATGATGGAAAGAGAAATCTAGGCTAAACTGATGACAGTTAGGTCTGAGACATTTTCTGTCCCTATGACATCAAGGTAAAGAGATTGATTGTTGATGATCCGTTAGATATCCAGGAAACAGAAAAAGATAACAGTCAGTTTGGAAAAGGAAGAACTGATAACCCAGGTGTGTCCATGTCTCCATCTAGATGTCTCATAGTGGCTCTCATTACTGCAATATCTTAACAAAAATTGCAGTGCCCATTTACCTACCGTTTAAGTGCAAGAGCTGAAAATTTACGTAAAGCAACTTGTTTCTTTTGATAGCTTGCTTGGTTCTTGTCTTTTTTTATTTATTTACAATTATTTTGCCTTTTGCTTGTAAAGGAGAGCAAATCCTGCAATGGCTGCAAATAGCTAGGTGAATAAATTTCTGAGTCATCTCAATCATGACAGCATGATTGGAGGAAAAACTTAAAACAAAGAAAAAAAAGAGGATATAGGACAGATAACAAGGTAAATACATATGTCATCTCATGCAGTACTGCATTATATAAGAAAATTAATATTATAAAGGTGTGCCATCAAGCTCACCAGTTTCTTCAGCACTATTGCTGTATAGCTATCATCAGCCAAACACCTTGAAAATGCTGAACTCTACATTTCAGTACAGCCCACAGCATACAAGTTATCCCTATGCATATACAGTTTTCTGATTTACATTCTGGTTTGTTGAGTCCTTCTCTTCTTTGGTTTCATATTATTATATCAATTGAAGTACATCCTGGATATGATGATGGAAACAGTTCCACTAGGAAAGATTCAAAAGACCTTCCTACCCCCAACTCCATTCACATGCACTGAGTCACTGATAAACTACCAGACAACTTAAATAACTTGAAGATATAACTTCAAAATAACTTGAATTCAGTTGTCACACCACTAAAGGGGGCTGTACGCAATCTATCCTGAAAGTCATGCTGAAACTATCCTCACAAGACTGCACAAACTGCAGGGCTGCAATGGCAGCCCCAGATTTGACCAAAAGTCCTTTTCCCTGTCCCAGGGTGCTCGCTGTACATTGCACAGCTGGCGTGTTGTTTGGCCATTTTGCATGTAAGGCGGGCAAGTGGATGGAAGGTGCCAAGCCGAGCCCAGGGACAGCATCATTTCAGAGCAGTGTGTGTGACACCAGCCATGCAACACCCATCTGGTGTATTGTCATTTTCTGCCTTCCATAGACAGCTTCCCTGGCCTCCCTGGAAAGAGTTCAACTTGTTTACTGTCCTTGGACTCATTACATGTCCTAAAGGTAAGTACCACACTCTTAATGTGCTACTGAGGCATTTTCTTTTCTTTTATAAAAATCTGCCTCCACATCTATTATTTTTTGTAGGGAACAGAAGTATCCACAAACCTCACCCTTGCTCTAAGGCACTGTAAGTTAACTGACAACAGCCTGGGAACCAAATGTAAATGTATGAATGTGCAATGAAATTCTTTATAGACATTGTAACTTCTTAAGAATGAACACTTTGAATACTAATTAAACATCTGAAATGCTGCCTGTCTAAGTCTAGCAGATAAGATTTCATTACAAATCATGTCCTTTAACATTTTCACACCCAGTTCAGCTCAATGCTCTCAAGTTGTTTAATGCTCATCTTCCAGATTTCTTGTCTCTGGAATCTAACCACAAGCAACAGAGATGATAAAAACATGGCAGTACATATTTGACGTTACATGATTTGTATTTTGGGGTCTTAACTAAAGTATTGAATTTTAAATAAAGTGTGTTTAAAAAATTGAAATATTGTTTCTTACATAAAATATATTAAGAACTCAAAATTCTAAATGCTAGGCACATAAGGCCATAAAACCTCCCTCTTGTGCTAAATTATAGGATGTGGTTCACAGCAGAATGAAAGGACTGACTAGCCAAAACGAAATGCTAACCACAAACTGAGACTTTGTGGTAGGAGGGTTTTGTTGGGATGCAGCTTTGAGATGGAAGCATCTTCTGTCAAATTCCAAATGATATTATGAATGGAAAAAGTAGATTCTTGAGGGTAAGAAAACACATAAATGTTACTTCAGGCAGTAACAGCTGGACAACTTATCCAGACCTCAGGACATGGGTTTTGTTACCAGTTCTGCCAGTAACTCTAGGTTGCCTACTCAGACCAACTCTTTCTGCTTCTTATCTCAGCTGGGTACACTTTTTTGAGCAAATGTTTTACCAATGCAGAATATAATTTCAGTTATGAATTAATGTCAGAAAGATATAGAAAAAATAATATTTTAAAAATCAGATATTTGTGTGGACATTTTTGAACAAAAGATTCTGGATTTTTTTTTATTTTAATTTTGAAACTTTACTTTATTCCAAAATTTGCCTATAATATAAAAATGAAAAGGACCGATTCCAACAGCATTTTTGTTTCAGATCAAATTATTGTAATTATAGTACTTTAACATTACAATTCTACCCATTAATTTTATAAAAATTTAGGTAAGGTAAACACTCCCCTTAGCATACAGCCCCAAAGAATTTATTCAGCAGACACAAGCCATATGCTGAACTAGCTCAAAACTTGATGGCTATGCTAATACTAACACTAACCCACAGCTAACCATAGCTCATGACTCCTAACCTGCACTCCTGGGATACCAGATGGATATTTTTCAAAAGAACTGGCCAATTTTGGCCATTTTTCCAGGGTTTGTGAGAAGAAGGTATGAACAGCTAATGCTGAATATGTTCCCTTTAGGAGTCTACTTTTTGCCTATCTCCTACTGGTAGAGCAGCAAGCTGCTATTTTTGCCTCCTTGCAAGCCCTTCTCAATGTATACCACATGGGCCATAACATTTCCAAGGATCAGGCCTAAATGTCCTTATTTGCTGGTAATAGGCATTACTCTTAGCAAAGGACAACTTCTCCCCAGTTAGTTAGTGGTTTATGTAAATCATGTCCATTTATTGTGCTGAAAATTTACTTTCACAGAATCACAGTATCACAGAATGGCAGGGGTTGGAAGGGACCTCCAGAGATCATCTAGTCCAACCCCCCTGCTAAAGCAGGGTCTCCCAGAGCAGGCTGCACGGGACATCGTCCAGGCTTTTTAATACCTCCAAAGAAGGAGACTCCACAACCCCCCTGGGCAGCCTGTTCCAGTGCTCTGTCACCCTCAGAGTAAAGAAGTTCTTCCTCACATTCATCTGAAACCTCTTATGTTCCAGTTTGTACCAATTGCCCCTTGTCTTGTCACTGGGCACCACTGAGAAGAGTCTGGCTCCGTCCTCGTGACATCCACCCTTAAGATATTTGTACATGTTGATTAGGTCCCCTCTCAGTCTTCTCTTCTTCAGGCTGAACAAGCCCAACTCTCTCAGCCTTTCCTCATAGGGGAGGTGCTCCAGTCCCCTTATCATCCTAGTTGCTCTCCTCTGGACTCTTTCTAGGAGTTCCTCATCTTTCTTGAACCGGGGAGCCCAGAGTTGGACACAGTACTCCAGGTAGGGTTTCACCAGGGCAGAGTAGATGGGGAGGATAACCTCCCTCGACCTGCTGGCCACACTCCTCTTAATGCACCCCAAGATACCATTGGCCTTCTTGGCAACAAGGACACACTGCTGGCTCATGGTCAGCTTGTTATTGACCAGGATTCCCAGGTCCCTCTCGGTAGAGCTGTTTTCCAGCATGTCAGCCCCCAGCCTGTATTGGTGGGTGCATGGGTTTTGTGTATATGGGAATTTTGCAAAGTTAAATTTACAAGTTTGAGTTATTTTCATTCTATTTTTTCCCAAGAACAAGCTGAGTTTTAAAAACCGCAGAGATTTTCATCTTTTTTTATCAGTTACACTTAATCTACCCTAGGATGTGAGCCAATGGTTTTCTAATGCTTTTTCATGCTCATCCTATTACAGCTGAATCAATTTGTGTGTTACAATAGTCACAGCATGGACTGATGACTTCCAGTCTCTGTGCCAGCCACGTTGCACAAAAGACATTAATGTTATATAGTAAGAAAAAGAATTACAATAGCATTTAGCAATTCTCTGAAACCAACATCACTTTTCTAAACAATGACGATGACTTGCATAACTGCATGATACAAATAACAGTATATACTTAACGCATCTGCAGAACATTAGAGCCAAACAGTGTAAATGGATTCAGCAATAGAGGCACTGGATAGCAGAAAGGAACTTTCAGAAGGCCTTATTTGCTCCCTTGAACTCAGAATACACTAACTACACCTACGTCAATCCCCACATATATTCAATCAATCTGTTCTTAAAGCCCCACAAGTGGTGGGTGGATACCCACCCCACAGGGACAGCTGTGACAGGACAAGGGGTAATGGTTTAAAACTAAACCAGGGTAGGTTTAGACTAGATATAAGGAAGTAGTTCTTTACTTTACATGAGGGTAGTGAAACACTGGAACAGGTTGCCCAGAGAGGTAGTGGAGGCCCCATCCCTGGGAACATTCCAGGCCAGGTTGGACGGGGCTGTGAGCAACCTGATGTGGTTCAAGGTGTCCCTGCTCCTGCAGGGGGGTTGGGCTGGGGGACCTCTAGGGGTCTCTTCCCACCCAAAACATTCCATGTTCTATGATACGTTGCACCGCTTCCAGACAATGTTTCTGATAAACATTCTATGATTCTATGATTCTATGATACATTGCACCACTTCCAGACAATGTTTCTGATACTTAACTTGTTTTACCTTTGTGCAGTTTAAGCCTATAATGTCTTGTTCTATAAAAGTGGATACAGAGAATACTTTATGTCTTTACTATAGCTTCAGTTTTCTCTTTTAAACACTCTTATTCCTTCAGACTTTCCTTATGGGGAATATTTCCTAATTTTTTGAACCTTATTTCTTTCTGCACATTCCTTACCACTTCTGAGCGTAACAGAGGACAAATTCACATATATCTTATCATCTGTGCTCATTCTGATGGGACCAAATACAACACTGACTTTTGCACAGCAATATGACGTTGCCCAGTCTTTTTTCTTTTAGTTTTGTTTTAATCCCCCCCTGCAGAACTGTTATCTTGTTTTCAATTCCAATATATGCTTGGTTGATGATTTCTGCTTACTTAGAACCTTACACTTTTTCTTACTGAACTGTTTTATTTTTTACAGAAATAATTTCTCGTTTGCCAAAACCATCCTGAATTCTAATTGTGTCCTGCAACAGCTTTGTGATCCCCCCAGCTTTGTGTTGTCTACAGATTTAACATGCCCTCTCTCTATTTCATCCTAAATGTCACAAATTAATATACTGATTGGGATAGACACCTGCAGAATTGCTCATTTCATTCCTCTGTTTGATTAATTCATACTGTTTCACCAAGTACTGTTGGCAATTACTCCGAGCGTGTTTTTTTAGAGTATTTTGAGTGACAGTTCTGAAATCTTAAAACACTCAAGATATATGATATGTACTGCTTTTCCCCTACATACAGAGCTTGCTATTTGGTGATGAATGAAAATTATATTGTTATGACAAGATTTGTTCTTGACAAATCCTGGTAGGCTGCTATTCATGTCTATGTTTTCTTCTAGGTGCTTACAAGCAGAAAGTTTAATTACTTTCTTCAGGATCCTCCCTGGTGTGAAAAAAGTATAGATTTTTTTTTTTATTTGAAAAAGGAGGAGAATGGAAAGGAGAAGAATGGAAAGGAAATGCTATAAAATGAATTGATAACATTTTCCAGATAGAATTAGAGGAAGAGATATTTGATTTGATAGATTTGGGACATGCATATGTTGGGTGTGACTGATGACAAAAGGCTTTAGCACTTTATTTCTCTTTTTTTCTTTCTTTCTTTCTTTTTTTTTTTTTTTTTCCCCTCTTCCCTGTATGTCTGGGAGCTGATCCAAAATACAGCCTGTACACAAAGGTGGCAATTTTCAATTAATGTTTTCCTGTGAGCATTATTAGTGGATGGATGCGCCCTTCCTTCAGTCAATGTCAATAGCTTGAGCAAAGGTGGGGAATGACTTAAAAGCAGACTCTCAGTAAAAGACTGTGAGGACATCCTGAATTTGTTTCCAACTCTGTATCTCACACCTTCTCTCTCACCATATATCTTTTTGAAACTGGGTAGAGAAAATTTTTTCAAGAAATCTGGGCATTGCTTGAGTGCTCATAATGAAAAATGACAAGCAAACAGTGTTGTTTTCACTCAGGGACAGTGAAAGAAGAAAATGAAAATGGTTGGGAAAAATATGAGAGCTAAGAAATAAAAAAGTTCTTATTATGGAAATGATTAAAGGAGAACTTGAATTATTTCTGTTGCATCTTAATAAAGCCCATATACACCTCTCAAATTTTGCATGATGAGCGAAGCCAATATTGAAGCTTCCTGAATATTCAAAGCAGACCTAGCGGTGTCCTTCCCAACTGAATGTTTTTAAATGGATGCACAGATACTTTCTTTTCAAACACGGAATTGTTCATAAAGGCAAAATAATGTTATTGAAGTTTATGTCTGACATTCCATTTCCTAAGAACCTACATCTCTGGTCTAACTAGAAAAATGTCGAAAAGCTCTTGCTTTTCCCTGTATTTTGCCTTCTCCCAAAATGGTTCCAACAGTTATCTGGGGAGGCAGGAGGAAACGTTAGAAAAAAAGAGTTCTTCAAATCTGAGCTGGATCCTTTGTTTTTCCCTGAGCTTCATGGATCTAGAAACGAGAAAATGCATCCCTCTGGCTAAGGAATCGGAAAGATGTTTTTTTGAAAAGGAGCTTTTGCAGAAAGAAAAATACTAGATTGGTGGCCTCTCTAGGTATCAACAAACTGTTTAGGACACACAGGCATCTCAGAGGGAAGGGTGGGAATTACCTAACCTTCTTTACAGCTGATTGCAATTATTTAGCATTGCAAAGTAATTTAAGATATCTTCATGGCTGGGAAGTAAATTTCATTTCTGAGAAAATTAAAAGGGTTATATTCTCAAAGAACAAAGGGGGAATCAGGCAAATTTGCAAAACATGTATTTTCAAAATAGTATGAGAAAGGAATACAAAAGAGTATGGCAGGGATGTAGAAATCCAATAAATCTGCAGAGGATGCAGAGAAATGTCACAGTAAGCTGTTTTGTATGTTATTCCTGGTATGTTATTCAGTGCTTTGTTATTTAGTAGCAGCTCTGGTTTTTGAACCATACTGTAACTTCTCCAGCTTTCACAGATGAAAAAAAGGACTCATTTCTGAAGTAGATAGAGGAAACTAAGGCTCATGCAACTCATGCTCGGAGTGAAAAATGGAACTTCCTTTGAGAGGCAAAGATTGACAACTGAATATTATTATGGCTTAATGATATTCTAAGCTGTGTTCAATGCCTTAACAATAGACACTTTATTGTATTCCTAATGTGCTTTAGGATATGGAAAGTTTTTTCTTTGAGCTTATGTAAGTATATTTTTATTCAATTCAGTGCACGGTAGTAACAGAGGCTTAATAAGCAGAGGTTTAAATGAGCAGGGAAGAGAAATTTCATCATGGCAGCCAGCTTGGTTGTTCTTTTTTGATGTCACAAAGTTAGTTGATAGCAAATAAAATGGTGGCAGAGTTTTTTGCAGTTTCTGCAAATATTTAGCTGCATCTGGGCAGTACATAATATGAAATATAAAGCTTTGAGGGTGGATATTTCAGGTTTCCTTCTTTTTTATTGCCAGAAGGCCTCAAACACTGTGACAAGCCTTTAAACTTAGATAATATTTTATTACTGACCCTCATTAATTTTTTAGTAGCTGAATTGAAAGGGGAAGTAATTTTGCCTCCTGCCAGTCTGGGGTGAAGATGTGGAAGACATGGATCCTGGCACTGGCATAAAGGACAACTAAAACACTTGTGTCAGTACAATATGTGACAAGTGTATCCTCCATCCAGAAAACAGTTGGTAAATTGACAGACTAATTTGATAGTTTTCTAAGAAAAGTAAGCCTCTGTAATCACATTAATGCACTCTGTCAGTCACCCTATTGTGACTTCTGAATTTGCTGGGCTGTTCCAGCTGGACGTTAACAGGAAGCAATATTAGAGATACTAAATTCCTCCAGGTTTCCTAAAAGGGATGGATGATTGAGATCTGAAGAAAATTCTGGAGTGTGAGCTCAGCAATATTTCTAGATACCAGAGAACTCATATGAAAAGAAGATATTACAAGTGCATCAGCCTCTTAAAAAGCTTTGATGAACATGCATAACTTTAGAAACAGAGGAAATTCAATCAGGATGCACACAGCTGCATAGAAATCAGATTTCATAAATTTCACTGCTCACCAGACAATTTGACAAGGGATGCCCTATATGACAAGAGCAAAGTTGAGGGTCATATATGTGGAGCTTCTCAACAGCGGCACATTTCTGGGTTTTTTTAAATTTTCAGAGTATTCCCATGGCTGAAGGTTTGGAAAGCCATTAATTGTAAAGATTATTATGTATGATTGCATGTTTGACTCTCAAAGACTAATGTTCGCTTTGAAAAAATCTTTTGAATTCTACTCTTTCTTGCATACAACTTATTTAAGAGGTATCTCCACAGGCAAGTTCCAGATAACTACATTTCAGCACAGTGGTTTACAGACAAAGAAGAACTCTAGAATGGCTCTTTGAAAATATTTTTCAGTGGACCACTTTGCAGCATTGGAAGATTGTGTGCATCAGGAACTTCTCTGCCTTTGAAAGAGTTTATTTCAACAGTAGGGCTCTGGTGGTCCTGTCCTAAAATCTTTCCTGGATTTCTGCATTGGACACTGTCAGAGAGAGAGGACATGTTGTAGATGAACCTACAGGATGGGATTTATCTCCAGATTTAGACACCTAATTATAGGGTCTATATGTGAATTAGGTTTTTAAGCTCCTGTTATACCCAGTGCAAAACTAAGGCTCATCTCAGTTGCCTCCATGTGGGTGTCTAGTGCTATTTCAGATACCTCCAGGTGTCCTGCGTGACCTCCAGTCACCACTGCACACAGGCACAGATCTCCCACCGGTCCTGTGTCATAACTGCCAGGCCCACACATGTCTCACAGATATACTAGGATGCCTCACATTTCACTTTTAGCCACCACATGTGAGCCTCCGAACAGCTTTGTTTATATTGCTCCCTGAATGTTTATATATTTGTTAATTTCATAAATTAAATTGCATAGCCAAATGTAAAGATAATTGTCTATGGGGATTTTTAGACCTTAGAAGACAAGACTACCTCAATTAAAAAAAAGGGTTCTATTTGTTGAACCTCTCAGTCTTCTTAATAGATTTATACTACTGGCCTCAGAGCTGATTCTTAACCTGTTTTCAAGCAATGAAAGGCTGTTAAAATATTTAGTTGAAACTATCTGTGTAGTTGTTGAGTTGTCAGGAAGTGAAAACAGGTAGGTTTGGCAAAAAGGATTCCAGGCGTGGAGGGTTATGGAGATGAGAGTACAGGACGCCTAATTGTAGAAGGCAGAGATTTTGGACATTTTCCTTTTTTATTTGTATGCTGTCATTATCCTGTTCATAAACTTGTGTTAGTGCTGTAAAATGGGGCTTAATAAATATAAAAAGAAGGGAAAGTAAAGCAGCACTGAAAATGTGACCTCTTGAGGAGAAATCTGGCTTTTTCACAGACCTCATTTTTGCATTAACCTTCTAAAGATTTTGATTTATTTTAGATTTTCTAAGGATTTTGATTTACTTTAGATTTTCAAATGTTTATTGCTAATCTGCACTCACCTCTTTGTGGTAGAAAAGTGTTTTCATTTGCAGCATGAGCTGAAAACAAGTGTGAAAAAGCCAGCAAATAATGACAGAAAAGCGCTTAATAATTCCAAATCTATAATACTTAAAATTTGGGTAGCAGTTTGCTTCACCAATTGTCTTTGAACTAAATCTGTATTTATCACCACCAGTGTTTTTTGAACTTCTGCAAACTGCTAAAACAGAGGATTAGATTCACAGCTGGTGTAAGTCATCATCAATAACACCACCTGTGAGGAATCTATCCATAAGGATCCTTCTATTCAGGTTTTTTTATGTTACCAATAAAAAAATGGCTCATCATTTTGTACAAGTCAAGAAACTATCACGTTCCCCCATATTTTGTCATACTTCTTTTGCCACTGCTTCAGGTTTGGAATATTATTATTTAGCATTTTTTACAAGGTGGTGGGTGCATATTGTAGAACACATTGCCCAGCTCAATACTGAGATTGCTAGCCGCTCTATTTATGGCACCAGCATACCAGCTTCGGGAGTCTTTCTTTAGTAATTGTCACAGGTTTTTCTGCGCAGCCACACACTCTACCTCTGCTGCATATAAACACAGAAAATTTGGCTTTATTGCCAAGACATAATGGCACTTAAGTGCAGGTTTTTTTTGAATTTGAAAACAGTCAGCATCACTCTAAAACATCAAAGAACAAGACTTTTGCAAATCCATATCTTCATCTCATATGCAACTAGTCATCTCTACCTTTATGGTACACCTCTCCTTAAGAGCGAGTTTTCATGTGCCCAAATGATTATATGAAAGGCTGAACATATGGATAGGCTACTATATCTATTTCATCAATAAAATGAAATATCTCCTACACAGCCTTTCATATTCATCTCTGTCTATCAATATTTTAAAACCTGTCATAAAATTCTAATTAATCAGATGCCACTGGGAAAAAAAAATACTCAGCTACCCACTCAGGCAGCTAGGAGTGGGAAAAACTCGTGCCCTTACATTCCACTTCAAGACTGTGTACTTCAAGCCTGACAAAATAGCTTTGCATTGCCTTCTCCATACTCATTACTAGCTAGACTGTCATTAATCAGACCATTCAAAAAAGGCACGTAGTTCATGAACTTCCGTGGAAGACATTTTCAAAACAAAAATGATGCTTTAATCTCAACAGATGAAGAGCATTACACAAGTGATTGTGACTGTTATTTTTCAAAGTTACTGGAGAGTTTTAGACACAAAAATCTACAAGTCATCATGCAGTGCTCATAAAATCTTTCTCTTTCTTTCTGCCCCTGCTTCACCAGTGTAAGTCCCAGCTCTGTAACTAGTTGAAAATTTGAAATAACACCTTAAAACAACAGGTAAAACATCTTTGTATTTAAAGTCCATCACATGTGTGCTGGGCCTACAACCTGTATATATTCCCCTGGGCCTCTCCATGATGACCCACACTGTTACCAGGAGGAGGTACAACCCCAACATAGCAGCTTCCCCACGAACACTGTGGGGCTGTGGGGCAATGCAGGGTGGGGAAAATGGTATCATCTCACAAGGCTAGGAAGGAAAATAATGGACTGAAGCTGACTGAATGCTCTGCAAGTACTAAGAGGAGCCTGACTGAGACTAAAGTTGGGCTATGAGCACAGCTCCATAGAAGAGCACTGGCTTCATCTCAGAACCCTGGAACTCCTCAAAGGGCAATTTCAAGAAGTACAAAGATACTGAGACATGAAAGGGTGACACACATGGGGAATTTCCTAGGAGATAGGAGCTCTGTGAGAAGTGCAGAATCTAGGCTGCCAGCATCTCAGGAAGGGAAAATGACTTTAGGCTCTGTGCTGCTTTCATGCTGTTTCCTGGCTTTTAACCTTTAGACTTCTTATCTATTTGTGGGAATGCTGCCAGAGTGAAGGTACTTTGCCTGCAAAGTGGCCTAGCCTTGCAGTCCTCTGTCTCTCTGAGATAGTTTAGGTGAGTGCCTGAACATCCACGTAGCAGCCTGCCCCAGTGGCCTAGAAACTATACTATACAACATTCTTGACACATCCTCACACAGGACCATTGCCTCCTCATGGCTGTTCTCTTACATTCTTTCATTCTCTTCAAAACTACATGACAACACTGCTAAAAAAAAAATAAATCAGATGCTGAGATGCATTTTGGCATAAGATCAATCATTGTTTATTCTGATGAGAATTGCATGCAGTAGACTCAAGTGAAAGACAACTTGTATTGTCAACACCTCCTCTTCTCTTCTGCCTTCCCCCACTGAAAATAATGATCAATCAGCTAAATGCATCAAGATTTAGAAAATATAATTTTAGCTTGTGACAGCAAAATAATGCCCCCTCTCTCCCCACCTCCCCAAAGACCCAAGATAGCAAGCTTTCCTAGTGACCCACCTGGATAACTCTTCCTGTGCGGTTCACAGTGGCTGCTAATACACTGAGTAGCACATAAATGCCAGAGAAAGCGTTTAGGTGCTGGCCTGTCATGCAGATCAGGGGGCTGGCCAGACCTCCCTGTAGCTTTCTGCTAGTTTTTTCATCACCCAGATGTGGGATGTTGTACTGGTGCCTCCCTGGGAGAAGATGCTGCCACCACACGACCTGGGACCTGGGAACTCCAAAGTCTCCTGGATCCTTTTGTTCACACATGGCTAAAATATCCATGGCAAGAACTGTGCATGTGGCATTCAGCAGCATTAGGATATGTTTGGCTGGGTCAGATTCCCAGATTTACATCTGGTGTACAAAGTATCAGAGCTGCTGTCTTCTTACATACCACTTCTCACCTCACCCATCTCTTCCACATGCCACATTCCTTATAAGCATATAATCACAGCTTGCTGTCCTTAACCCCTATGTCAAACTTTTACTCTCTTTAATTTCAGTCTTTTCCCTCAGAGACAAAGGCTAAAATGTAACATGCCTTTCACCCAGCTGCTCAGGAATATCCCAGTTGTAAAGACATTAGGAAAAACTTCTTCACCGAAAGGGTTGTCAGGCTCTGGAATGGGCTGCCCAGGGAGGTGGTTGAGTCCTCATCCCTGGAGGTATTTAAAAGAAGGCTAGATGAGGTGCTTAGGGCCATGGTTTAGTGATGGGATGTCAGGGTTAGGTTAAAGGTTGGACTCGATGATCTCAAAGGTCTTTTCCAACCAAAGTGATTCTATTCTATGATTCTATGACTGGAGAGGCTACTAAAAAGGTCCTTAAATATTCACAAAGAAGGGTTGCTCACCATCTGTCTGTCTGGAGAGAAAAAGGTAACTATCCTTCTGCTTTTCCTGAGGAAGTCTCAGAACCTGGTAGTGAAATCCTTAGCTCTGAGTGCAACCCAAATGGTAGCTAACCAGGTTTGTAAAAGCACGGCAATTATGTGAAAGAGGATTCTGCAAAGTGAATATATCTTATTTTGGGATGGGTGGACATTTCCAGGTCCATTGTAACCAGGTGGCATTGGCAAATCCCTGCTGTGATCGTGTCCATCTCAGCATCATAGAATGGTTTGGGTTGGAAGGGACCTTTGAATATCACCTAGTCCAACCCCATCTTAACTAACTTCTAGCCTTGAAAAGGTGGTAAATACTCATGAAGGTGCTGAGATGCTAATTCAGGTATCAGCATCTTCTACCACTTCCTAATGACATGCAAGATTCTTTTACCATGTCTCTGGTACCCATATGCAACCGGCTCTTCACCAAGGAATATGCTGCATGTCTTTTAGTACTTCAGAAATGTCTCTCTGTACCTTTTAAGTTTTGGACATTTGGGTTTTGTCTGCTCTAATAAATACTTTTTTCCGCAATATTTAGCCATTGCATTGAACTTATGCTTTCTTGGGCCTTTGAGACACTGCCAGGAAAATACTTGAAAACTGATGAAACAAAGCTGTCTATACCATGGACTTGTATTTTTAGAGGCCAACAGTCTCTGAAGTCCACATTGAAGAAGCTGAGGCCTGGCTTCCTGGCTTGACTTTGACTGGCAGGGACCGTGACTAAGTCTGTGGGGGTGAGCAAGCAGCAGAAACAGAGGTTGCAAGTATGAGATGGAGAAATTCAACACGTACAGCATTTCTTAGCACAAGTAGAGGACGGGTATTTTTCATAAAGTAGTTTATGGTGTGACCTTACTGGCTGTCCCAGGAGAGTGAAAAAACTATGACAGGTGCAGGAGGTGGGTATGGTCTCTTTTCAGCTTCCTACTTCCATCTCTGTGCCAGCAATGTCGTCTTTTCTCTGCATACGGTGTGACAGCACAGCACACAAAAAGAGAGAGGAGTCAAGATGATCTCAAAGACCTTCTGTCTCCCTTTCAGGAAATGAAATGCACATTTCACATCATTCTTGTGGAGGTCGAAGTTTCCTAAATCAGGGCATCTTGTGCATTGACTGTTCTGCTGATGTTGACCAAACAAGAGATGAGAAAAATGTAGATATCATGTACCTTGCTGGGACACCCTGGAAATGCAGAGGTGATGTACAAGGAACTGATCTACTACAGGCAGAAAGGTCTTCTTATTAATAGAGAAGCATGCCTGGCCAGTGGACAGGGACAGGGATAGAAGTCTCACTGAGGACACCAGCACTTCTGGGGAAGACAGTGTAAGGGTGTCCTTTGATCTGTGCATCCAAAGCACCCACAGACTGAGTAGTCTGCTCTGTAGGAGATTTACTTCCCAAACTGCCTTGATGGTTACTAACTTTTCAGTTCCAAACTGACTGGAGGAAAGCTGCAGGGGCTGGAGTCTGCCAGCTTCCACCTTCTTACCATGACCCTCCCTCCGTGCCCGGCAGTGTTTTCACATTAATTGACTTCCACACCACAGAAGGAGTGAACCAGGGACATATCACTGCGATCACTTCCCACCCTGTTCTAAAGTTGTCCCTCCTCTAGCAATTCCTTTATGTTTGCAGATGCCAGTCTGGCATGAGAAAAATATTTTTTCAGACATCTGCAGAAAGCTGTCCCTAGGGTGTCCCACCTATAAAAATACCCACAGTATCACAAGATCAACATCTAAAGGTGAACAGGGAGGCAGAAAGGCACTACTATGTGCTTTTGCTAGCCAGGCAATGCCTGTAAACATAGCAGTCAGGTTTCCATGCCCTAAATCTAGACTGTCAGATAATACAGTACCACACAGATTCAAGTTTAATAACTGAGACTTCAGCTTCACTTATGTGCTTTGTAGCATCATTAGAAGACAGTTACACCCCTGCTTCAGTCTTCTCTAAACATATATTTAGAGGTGGTCAACCACCCAGCTAGAGACTGATGCCTGGATTCCCCAAGCAGTAGAGCATGCTCCAATTTAGATAAAGGTATTCTACTCATTTTTTGTGCCACTTAACCCCCATCCCATCTGTGGGTGCTGCATGCAATTTAACAAGATAAAAATGTTTTCTGCAGATACTAAATTTTAAAGAACAGCTTTTTCCCCTTTTAATTTGGCATTCAACTATCCATCAGGGTAAGCAACAAGTGACTTGGCAGATAATTCAGGACATATGGCTCTGAAGAACTGGTAATTTAAAAGTACTTGGACAAGTTTCCTCAACTCATTCACCTTAATTTGTGCTATTCTCTTTTACATGTGCTCTAGCAGCTGGTCCAGCTAAAAAAAGTGTAGAAAAGATAATGCAAGTGACAAAATAACCTTTTCCTGAGTTGTATTAATGTATACCACAAAAGCCTCAGTCACAAACTATGCAACAGGAGTCAAATACAATTCAAAGCTGTTAAACATACATGCCTCATCTGTAGTCACCAGGTGGCACCAGATGTATCCATAATAATAATCAGCTTAAAACCACTGTAACCCATGTGGTCTTTGCAATGCAAAGCACATCACATACAGATATTAGGTAGAGCGCAGTAGCTGAGTGGTCAGTAGACTACAGTTTAGATACAACTTTAACAAGATCTCACTGTTATTTTTTGGGCTTGGGTTTCGGTGTTTGTTTGTTGTTTTTTTTTTTCTCCTTACCCTTATTAAAGAGTGGCATCTCCTAATTTTGAAGATATTTGTTGGAAAACTATCAAAAATCCAAAAATATATTGTTTTAACTAAATACGTTAATTCTTAGTCAGATTTATCATCTTTTTACATTTTTTCCCTTTTTTTTTTTTAAACATCTAAATGTTTAAAGAATTCAATTTTGGAGAAAAAACAGTTCTTTCAAAAGATAAATTTCAGCTGGCCTGAAGAACTGTAGCTTTCTGTTGACACAAGAAGTCATTTTTTTCTGGCTTTCTGACATTGTCAATGAGCTCTTGAATTATGTAGGAAATCCTATGCTTAAAAATTCTGTTGTTTTACAAATACAATCATGTTACTGTATGAGGGTGAAGCTGAAATTAGCTGTGCATCATACACAGTATATTATCTCATGGATATAAAAAAATAATGAGAGTTAATTCATTTACTTGTAAATCATGAGTCATACCAGGTTTTTTTCTGCATTTGAATGCTCGTAACTTTCATCACTAATGAAATATTTGGGAATCTAAACTTCTTGAGCTTGGCAGTATTTAGCAAGCATTTTTCTTATTCCTTATTATCTGTCTCCTCTGTGAATAACTTTTCATCAGGGGTAAAAAATAACCAGCGAAAGGTTGAAATCTTGACCTCACTGAATCAATGGCAAAACTCCCGCTAACTTCAAGGGCCCAGGATTTTATCACACATGACCAGATTTATACAAAGAAGGAAAACCAAACAGGCAAAGATATCTTGTTATTAAAAACACAGAGTCTGAAAATGAATCACTATCTAAACAATATGGCAAAAGTTTACAAATAAAAAGGAATCAAAAAAGTCAAGCTATAGTTTGAAATGGACTTTCAAAAGGAACTTGATTCTACAGTGAAAAAACATATCTTTCTGTCTAAAAACTGAAAATATAAATTTTAGTATATAATTCTAAGCATTCGGATTTCATATCTTTAGCCTATTGTAATGGTTTTTCAGCCAGCAGGTACTTTTAATTATATTAAATATTCATAGTGTCATCTGCTTCATTGCAGCAAAATGCCATTTACATTCTCTTCAGCATGACCTGTTCCTAAAAATGAACCAACATATACTACACCCATGGAAGCTTAATAGTTATTGGGGTCCCCAGTGTAAACAATGGCATGTACGTGTAAATAAACCATTTGTTTAAAGGCCATTTTTGCAAGCACCAGCTTGCAAGCAATCTTTGCATTTGCAGTGGGCAAGCCTAGCCTTGTACAGACACAAAAGGAGACATTTTTGTTTCAAATGATTCATGATTATTCTTCATGTTTTACAGTAATGGGAAGACCCTCAGCAAGTGCAGCTGTGAAAAGAGAATATAACTTAGCTTTTGTAAAACACTTTGCTACATTAAATCTGAAAAGGATGTAAACACTATTGTCCCACAGGGAAACCAAGGAAGAGAAGATGAAGCAGCACTCTTCATACCAGCCAGCAGCGGAGTGTAGCACTGAAACCATGTGCTTAAGCTCCAGCCCAAGGAGCTAACTTCTAGTTTGGAGTAAAGCAGTTTGTGGCTAACTTAACACTGTAGCACGCACCCAAAAGTAAGCCTATCTTTTGTCTGCTGTAGCATAAAGCTCATCTGAACCAAGTTTTACTATTTGTATTCAAGCATTTACATTACAGTAGCTGTGGCACATAACAAAAAGTAGTCCAGAAAGTCTAAAGAACAGCCTTAAATTCAGGCATTTAGCGTAAGGTAAATTTGTTGAGACTCTCTAGCTAGTCCAAAAAGTGGTTTATTCCATCTATGCCAAGGAATTAAGAAAGACAGCATGTGTTGCTCTCCAGGGGTCTCCATTTATCTCTATTGGTAAGGGGAGACCAGGCAGCCAGATCAGAGATGAGACACAACTTTGGATAGCTACCATCAAGTGAGATGAATCTTGCTTTTGCAAATGGCAACTTCCACTCTAGAGCCTGGAGAAAGGAGACATGGGTGGTTTTAACCGGCTTGGCACAGGGCCATGCACTGAGCCTTCCATGTCCAGGTACACTGCATTGAGAAATTCCCATATGTTGTATTCTCATTTGCACTATCAGTTGAAAAATAATGAAATGAGCCAAATATAAAGTGAATCTAGTTTTCTTCACTATATCTGACATAAATCTGTTGTCATTACAAAGGAGCTCTGCTTTTACTGTCTAGAAGAGAAGGCAGACACATACATTTGTACAAAGACCTACTATCTTTCTTTCCATAACAAAAAAAGCATAGAATTCATGTTATTTTATCAGCAACAATTATACTTTTTACCTATTACCTGCAATTCTATCCATAGCAAGTACATTATACTGTAATTATACTGTATGCATTATCTGTGAAAGGGCTGTAATCATTTCAACACACTATTCATTGAAATACATTAATACACTATCTATAATACATGAAAATTAAAAGAGATGAAAATACAATATTATAACTATTTTTAAGGTTTTTCTTCTTCCTGGAAGAGTGCTAGGAATATCAGATTTTATGGGCTATGTTATTCTGTCTCTGTTAGTTTCTTAAAATGAGAAGGATGTGCAAGAGGCTAGCAAACTCCTAGAGTCTCAAGGCAGTGCAAGGGGAAGAAGAGTAGGTATCACATTTATCATGTATGAGACTAATTATTTTTTCCTTTGAAAGAAGACAGGAAGAAAGGGAGAGGAGTTTGTACCTTTTTAGCTGTACTTCATAGGATGGGTGACTACTGGAGACAGAACTGAAGTTCTGATCAATTGGGTCATGTCTCCCAGTGTTGCCTTGCTGAGCTGGGAGATAATGACCTCCACATGGAGGGTTTGAAACCTTAATTGATTTTAAAAGGCAGTTCCATAATTAATTCAAATGGACCACATCTTACTACTACTATAATCTTTGGAATGATTTGCAACTTTGAATGATTAAGGATTTCCCAATAACATCTGCAGGAATGTTACAATGTCAGATCTCATGAGCACAACCTATCCTGGGCAGCATAAAAAGAAGTGTAGCCAGCAGGTCAAGGAAGATGATTCTGCCCCTCTACTCTGCTTTTCTGAGACCCCAGCTGAAGTACTGCATCCAGCTCTAGGGTCCCCAGCACAAGAAAGACATTGACCTGTTGAAGCAGGTCCAGAGGAGGGCCACAAAAATTATCAGAGGGCTGGAACACCTCTCCTATGAGGAAAGGCTGAGAGAGTTGGGCTTGTTCAGCATAGAGAAGGAAATACTCTGGGGACACTTTATGGCAGCCTCTCATTTTATAGAGCGGTCTTAGGAGAAAGACAGAAGGAGACTTTTTACCAAGGGCTGTACTAAGAGGAAAAGGGGCAACTGTTTTAAACTGGAAGAAGGTAGGTTTAGATTGGACATAAATAAGAAATTTTTTACAATGAGACACTGGAACAGGTTGCCCAAAGAACTTGTGGATGTCCTATCCCTGGAAGTGTTCAAGGTTAGGCCGGATGGAGCTTTGCGCAACCTGGTCTAGTGAAAGATATCCCTGCCCATGGCAGAGAGTTGGACTAGATGATCTTTACAGGTCCCTTCTGACCCAAACCATTCTATAACTCTATGGTGTCTAAATACAAATTAATACAATGCATACAGCATCAAAGTAATCAATTTTCTGATTTTAAATACTTGTGTGCAATGATGATGGTTGGTTTTGTTTTTCTTTTTGCTTACTCCCTTTGCACATTTCTTCTCTTTTCATTAGAGCAGACTACAAACCTAGAGAAAATTCTGTACATACCTGTTTCTCCCCACTGGGCCTCTTGTGGTTTAACAGCAGCTCCACGGCACCAACTACCTCCTTTCGTATGGCATGCAACAGAGCGTCTCCCACATATACGTTAAAACTTAAGAGTAGCTCAATGAGCTCAAGGTTCTCATTTTCAATTGCAATAAGGAGTGCAGTTCTTCCCAGGGGATCAATGCAATTAATATTGATCTTGAAATAAATTTCTGCTTCCTCCAAAGCTTTCTTTACACTGGCGTAATCTCCTTTCTCCACGGCGTTCAAATAGGCTTTCTCTGAATGAGACAGTTCAGATTCTGCCCGTACAATACGAAGAGGGATACGATCTCTGTAGGGAGCATTGACACTTCTTTTGTAGTAGAACTGGGCCATATTTTATGCCATTCTAATACTTTGTCTCTGCAATATGAAAAGAAAGATTAAATCAGTAATATATTTTGGGGGTACAGTGCACCAAATTAATATTTGCAACACATAAGTATTTAAAACTCATACTAAGAAGGGATGTTGAAACAAATACAAACAGTCTCTCTTGATAGAACTTGTAAGATCACCAGCAATACATGGAAACCATAGCATATAACCAAGTTGTTGCAATTTATCAAGTCAAAGCATATCTGTCAGCATATCATTTGCTTGTATGTATTCCTTAAACCTGTGGCAAGCATGAGATGATATGATACTATGTAGTTTGCACCAGATCTGTAGCTCCACTTTATCCTTAATTTCTTCACTTAGTTCCACTACTTCGTTTCCACAGTTTAAGAGTACGCTCATACACAGTTGCTGCTACTCAATAGACTACAGGGCATGCACTTACACCTTTTAAGCTTGATTGTGGTAGTGGTTGTGTCATTTAGAGGTTGGTTCTCTTGCCCATCTAAGGTACCTAGGCCTCTTTAAGATGCACTAATTGTCTCCTCTGCACTCCAGCATGGCTTGGGTCTTTCACAAAGCCTGTGCACACTTGGTACCTCCATGCAAACGTTTCCACTAACCTACACAGCCCAGGCTTCACTCGTTGCTTGTGTGTGGACAACCAAATACAGCACTCCTTAACTGTTTCTTTAGCTTGGGCAGAAATAACATGTTAGAGTTGGAATAGTTATTAACATTTACATCTTCCTAGTGCTGAAATACCCTGACTTATTGGTGGCAGGCACAGATTGCACAGTTCAGTGGTGAGCTTTCCTACTAAGATTTTGATTCAATCTCATATGCTGTTAGAAAACCAGTCATATAAAATGCTTTTCCAACCAGCACTTACTAACATATAAATTATAATTCAGAGCCTAAAAGGTAAAACAAAATCCATATGAGATAAGTTCCCAGGGACTGGTAGATAATAATCATGGGTTTGATTCTGAACTATTCAGTTGTAAAATAGAATTAATACTGAAACACTGCAACTATAAAACAACTCTAAAGTCTTACATATAATTGTATTGGGTCGAGCAGCATAGAGATGTGCTTTCTATTGGTATGTAGAAAGAGGTTGATAACACACTAATGTTTTGGCTGCTGCTGAGCAGTGCTTGAACAGCATCAAGGCTGTGCCTCCAATATTCCCCACCACCACCACCACTGGGCTGGAAGGGGGCAAGATTTTGGGAGGGGACGTAGCCAAGACACCTGACCCAAACCAACCAAAGGGATATTCCATACCATGTGACGTCAGCTTAGATATAAAATAAAAAAAACTAAGGGGGACATTCATCTTTTGCGACATTTTGTCTTCAGGAAGGAACAACTATGTATACTGAAGCCCTACTTCCCAGGAAGTGGCTGGACATCGCCTGCTAATGGGAAGCAGAGAATAAAATCTTGTTTTCTTTGCTTTTGCTACCGTGCGCGGCCTTTGCTTTTGCTTTTTTTTTTTTCTTTATTAAACTGCCTTTATCTTGACCCACGAGCTCTCTGATTTACTTTTTCTCTTCTCTGTCCGGTTAGAGGGGAGTGATAGAGCAGCTCTGGTGGGCCCCTGGCATCCAGCCAGTGTCAAACCACCACATTAATAAAGCACTTAATGCCTCTGCTTTTATTCTGTATACTTTGTACAAGGACTTTGCAAAAATAATTGCTTCTAACAGGTTGATTTTCTCCTGTCTCTATCTTCTACCTGAAAGAAAGAAAAAAAAAAAAAAAAAAAAAAGAGGGAAGAGAAAAATTTGACTTAAGAGAACAGGGGGTACACAAAAAAATATTTCCTTCTGTCGTTCAATTAGAGGTTGAACAGCTTATTAGTCAGAGAACTGTAGTTTCTTGTCATTTTCTCAGCTGACAGTGCAAGCTTTAGTAACCCACTGCCTTTTCCTCTATTTCCTTCAGGCATTAAAAAAGAAATCTCTGTTGAGAATTTGGAAAAGATAATATGTATTTTTATTATTGTGAGGTTTTGATTCATTAAAAATTTCACTAAACACTGTGAGGAACATAGTAATTCATCTGTTCCAGTCTCCTTAAGCAGTGCGATGAGAAGTACAAAGGCTATTACCAAGTTGTTTTCCAGAGTAGGTTAATAGAGTTTGAGGCAGGCAGGTGATGGCAAAGAAGACACATTAGAAAGATTTCCCCTCCAGATCCACATACAGGACCTGAGCAGTTGCAATCCTTTGCAAGACGTTTCCCAATTCATCCTCCAAAATGGTATCAGTCTGCAGTCTGGGCTAATTGAGGTTGCACAGTCTGTGGATTATGTTCTGTTAATCTCACTTCAACTAAAATTAAGTACATGTCCATTGCACAGTTGTGTACCCCTGGAACAGAGTTATCACATTCTTATTGTTAATGCACTATATTTTACCCATTTGCTTTTCATTCTTGTTTTTCAAAATTGCAGGTTCAATTCAAGAAGAGAAAAAAGTGTTGTGTATGTTCAGCTCCAAATTAACAGATTTAAATGTAGATGTTCACAAGTAGGTATCCACAAGAAAGGTGGGTTGCTATATTCCCATTACAGCCATGGAGATTTAGGTCTCCATTCCACTGTTCACAAATTGTCATCTGGTTCTGGACATGGAAGGGTGTCCTGCCTGACTCCAGCTGCCTCCTCAGGATGAGTTGGGTCTCACAAGGGGTCTATTTCATATCTGTCAGGAAGATTTTGGGTTAATACACAATAATGCACAAAAATTATTCAGCTACTTACTATCTACAAAGAGTTCAAGACCCCTGGAGAAAACTGCAAATGGGAGGTTACTGCTAAAAGCTCCTCTCTGTTGAAAGCACAGGAACAAATAAATGGATAATTACCTTCCCATTTCTTGGGAGTTAAACCAACAATTAACTTGGATCAATGAAATCGGGCATCATAGAGATGCTTATGGTAGAAGAAGAGTACAGTGATTTACAGATGGGATCTATTATGATTTCATTAGGATGATTTGGGGTTTTTTTGTTTCTTTGTTTTCATGATGTCTGGGGAAGGTCTAATATAGCTTCATTGTAAGCCCCAAAGAAAACACTTGCTGGAACCTCTAGTGTTTACTTCTTCATGATTCTTGAATGGGGAAAAACAGATCTAAGCTTAGTTTGTCTCTTACAGAAGAGATACATTAAACACACATTGTCATTCTTCCAAACAGCTGTCCTCTGCTAGTCTTTCTCTCTTGCCCATGCCACATCCTGAAAATAATCAGCCATAAATAAAGTTTTATCATAATTAAAAATATATGTTCATGTGCAATTAGAAAGTAGAGACTGATTGCTGATACAGTGCACTCCTGGAAGATGAAATATACATCAAAGATATATTTCAGGGGTGTTTAAAAAAATAACACATTCATTTTTATTTTAGGTACAGGTAGATAGTGTTGTGTGACAACTGATACTGTGCTGTCACATGTAAATGTATGCATATGACAGATTTACATAGAATCATAAAATCATAGAGTCATTTAGGTTTGAAAGGACCTTTAAGGTCATCAAGTCCAACCATTAAGCTAACTCTGCCAAGTCAATGACTAAACTACATCTCTAAGAACCTCATCTACCCGTCTTTTAAATACCTCCAGGGATGGGGACTCCACCACTTCCCTGGGCAGCCCGTTTCAATGCTTGACAACCTTTTAGGTGAAGAAATTTTTTCTAATATGTAATCTAAACCTCCCCTGGTGCAACTTCGGACCATTTCCCCTCATCCTATTGCTCGTTACCTGGGAGAAGAGACCAACACCGACCTCACTACAGCCTTCTTTCAGGCAGTTGTAGAGGGCAATAAGGTCTCCCCTCAGCCTCCTCTTCTCCAGACTAAAGAACCCCAGTTCTCTCAGCTGCTCCTCATCAGACTGTGCACTACATCCTTCACCAGCTTCATTGCCCTTCTTTGGACACACTCCAGCAGCTCAGTGTCTTTCTTGTGGTGAGGGGCCCAAAACTGAACACAAGAGCTGTAAGAGCTAGGAGTAGCCAGCAGTGGTAAGGAAGTCTTCATTTGCTTTGAGCTCCTCTGCAGGAACAGGAGTCTAAAGAAACAAGAGGCCCAGTACACTAGACCAGTGTAAGGGGAATTGAATAAAACATACAGTTTATGGTGCAAAACTTAGCAAACTTAGCAAAAGTGGAATTACAGTTTCCACAGAGTCCATACAGCTGACACAGACTAAAAATACTTCAGAGAAGAGATAAAGACAAAATAACTTTCACTGAAAATAGGACTATAACCACCCATCAGAAACACATTATAACCAGAAGCTGATAAACACCATGTGACAGATTGTACCTGAGCCATCTAAGTATTCAGACTCATGGGGCTCAAATTCACATACTGGAGGAATTCTTTTGGTCTTGTGTCTCTTTATTGAACTTGAATTAGGGATGGAGAAAGTAGTTCAAGGCAAAGAGAGAAATTGATCTTCGACATTATTCTGCTCTTGCCTGTCATCCCCGTAATCCTGATCGGGGATATTTAAGACATGCCATAACTAATGCAAGATATAAAACATTTAGAAGAACTCTCTCTGACTTGATGAAGAACATATAATGGACTTGGTAAATCAAAATAAATTCTTTTGATCAGTTTGGAGAAATACCACAATATCATCTTTCTATATAATTTGTGGGTTGGTTTGTATATTTGATAGGAAAAACAAAATATTACAATTGGCTTTGCAAGACGTATGATTCCTCTGACCCAACTGATAGCACTGAAAATTACTACTGCTTTAAGAAGGAATAGTACATTGATCAGTATTCTGATCTACTAATCCATGCTCTGCTAATCCAGATGGGGGACTTAGTTACAGCACTTACAATAAAACAGCTAAAACTTAGTAATATCAAGCCATGAAAGGATGAAACTTACTCTTTAAGGCACTTTGTATGAAGAGATTATATAAGATACCATGTCTCTGGAACACCTGAATAACTAGGCCACAACATGCACAGAGTATTCTGAAATTGTAGTGACTAGCTGTAAACCCAGCTGTGAAATATTTTAGGATTAAGATTTATACTAGAAAAAAGCCTCACTGCTTGCAAAAGTAAGAGGTATTCATTTCTGATATTTCATTATCTTTAATAGATAGTTATGTCATAGCTGAAAATATATCTGGTTTGAAAGTACATGTTTCTCCAAATACAGTTAAAAAACAATAATATATTTATCCTAACTTTCCCACAACCAGAAAAAACAAATGAGCATCAAATAGGGTCAGATAGTGGGGTGATGAATGGATTGAGAGCAGCCGGAGGAGAAGGACCTGGGGACACTGGTGGGTGAAAAATTTGACATAAACTGGCAATGTGTGCTTGCAGCCCAGAAGGCCAACCGTACTCTGGGCTGCATCAGAGGAAGCATGGCCAGCAGGTCGAGGGAGGGAATTCTGCCCCTCTAGTCTGCTGTGGTGAGACCTCACCTGGAGTACTGCATCCAGCTCTGGAGCCCTCAGCACAAGAAGGACATGGAACAGTTGGAGCGGGTCCAGAGGAGGGCTACAAAAATGATCCAAGGGCTGGAGCACCTCTCCTATGAGGCCAGACTGAGAGACTTGGGCTTGTTCAGCCTGGAGAAGAGAAAGCTGGAGGGAGACTTTATTGCAGCCTTTCAGTATATAAAGGGGTCTTATAAGAAAAACAGAGAGAGGCTATTTACCAAGGCCTGTACTCACAGGACAAGGGGTAATGGTTTTAAACTAAAAAATGGTAGATTTAGACTAGTTAAGGAAGAAATTTTTTACAATGAGGGTGGTGAGGCACTGGAACAAGTTGCCCAAAGAAGTTCTGGATGCCCCATCTCTGGAAATGTTCAAAGTTAGGTTGAATGAGGTTTTGTGCAACCTGGTCTAGTGAAAGATGTCCCTGCTCATGGCAGCAGATTTGGACTAGATGATCCTTCAATGGCCCTTCTGATCCAAACCGTTCCATGATTCTATGTTGTCTTTAGAATTTTCTTTATCAGTATTTACAAATTTGCTGCTCATCACCAAGCTAGCTGTAGAAATTATAGAACAAATATTAACAAAAATATTAAATAATGTTATAAATATTATTATAAAAATATTCAATTACATTCATGCCATTAGTCTGACCATGTTATACACTATATACTTTAAAGTACACTTTAAGAACTTAAGGGAAGTTTTAAAAAATACAATACTAAATCTACAAAGCATTGCAGCTTCACATTGGTAAAATTTTTAGCTTTACAGTAATTATAACACATGAAATATAATGGATCTATTGACCTCTAGAGTCAAGTCATTTGCAACGACAGGAAACCAGGCAGAATGCTTTAATGCTTCTCCCATGACATGAGATGTGTCCAAATGGGGCACAGAGCCAATCTCCTACGGAAGATTTATCTCACTTAATGTTAGGAATACAGTTGATTTATTTAAATATTGACATTTATAATCATACTTTCACATTGTCTGGGCTATCTCACCCCACCTTCCACTATTTCTACAGAAGGCCACATATTTCCTTGGCCGGTCCCATGTCACATCTGCCAGCCCTGGGCAAATGCAAGCCCTGTGCCAGTGTCCTGGGCATCGCAAACGGCCCAAACACCCAGATTCTGCTTTAGCAACTGACTCCAGTCCTCAGTGTTTACAGCTGAGAGTAAGGCACTTCTTGAGTGCAATTTATCTGGCTTGTTTTAGACGGCTACACTAGGATGAGAAAAGTCAAACTCTTCTGTTAACATGGTTAAAAATTAATTTGGTTTTAATTTCCCTTTCAAGGGCATGCTCAGCTTGATTTATGGCTACTCTCACATTATTGGGCTTTGTGACCTCCGCAACCCAGCTTATTGTATTGATCAGTCCTTTCTTCCTTGTTTGTAGGCTCCCAGTTACTCCTAATTTCCTTTCTAAACTGAAGACTCAGTTAATTAGGTTTAGAATCCTTTTCCACGTTTTTAAAAAATCTTTTTGGAAGTAAAATTTGCAATTACATTTTGTGCTAAAAAAGTCTAAGACACCTTTGCATTAACCTTCATTACAAATTAAATTTGGGTTGTATTTTAGATGAAATTAAGCAAACCAGTGTCAGAGAGCATACAGAGGGTCAGAAAGCTTATATTTTCATACACACTGGTAATTATAAATTGTGAATAGGCTCAGCAATAGAGATAGTGTTTCAGCAGTTCAGCATTATTTCCAGCAGAAAAATTTTCATTCATCAGAAAACTTCCACAGACCTGGAATAGCCAGTAGCTTAGAGCTCATAATACTCACTTGAAAAGAGAGTAATCTTAGATAAATCTTTTCTCAGGGGGGTCTGGTAATTACCGAGTTATTGGATTTTCCAGCATCATTCCCTCTCTCAGAAATCCAGCATTAAAAGAAAAAAAAAAAAAAAGAAGTAAGAACGATACTTGAAGACAAGATACTAAGATTGTCAACTACCATTGACCTACATCAGCTGTACCCACCAAAGTGCACACACACACTACATATGTATATATAGTCTTCAGATGTCAGGGAAATATCATCAGCACCTGAGCAGGATAAATATATAAAAGAAGAAAACCATAATACTTTGACAGAAAATTGATTCTTATGAGAAAATATTTCTTTCTTAACAGGCAGTTTCATTTACACCTGCTACAGACCACTTTTTCAAATCATATGGGACTGTATTTTTCATACACTGTTTTTCAGGGAGGAATGGCAACAATGTGCCTTCTTTGCAAACCTTTAACATTTCGACTCTTTTTATCATTATTTGATAATTTGATATATCTTAAGAAAAGCTGATATTATTAATTTTATTGATGCTAAAATAAATATTTGGAAATTGTTTTCTGCTGCTATATCATGTGTATGGATACATGCATATTATAATCACAGGTACACAGAATTTTCCCCATCAAAGTTAAAGCTCAAAAAAAAAATGCAATCAGAGTTCCTCTGCTTTTCTTCAGCCTCTGCTTTTGCCTTATTTGCTGACCTTAAATACATGATCATATCCTCACTATTTTTCCAGGGGACCCTGACTTGCATTCCCTTGCATGCTGACCCCTACCCCAAAACACTATTGTAGCCAGTTGTGACAGAGAGAAAGGAGTATGAGTGACCCCCAGCAGGCACCAAGGGCCTCCATGAGAAGCTACTTTTATTGCTGGCCACAGTGCTTACGTATTGTAACCCTTCCAGAGACAGGAGGACACCCAATGACAAAACTCCTAGAGCAGATGGGCAGTTCAATGGACACACATGTGACCCATGAAATCCTCATTGATGCTAGCCTTCTAAAGATACTTTATTTCCATCACTGACCACTGCTAGACTTAATATAGCATTGTTAGACTGTATAGCTTCTTCCATGATATCATCAAAAGTACACTTCTGATCTTGCTCATGAGTTTGCTTTTCAGACTGTTTGCATGAAAAAAAGTCGAATTTCATAAGAAATAACTATGCAGGAAACCAGAACATTTATGACAAGTGAATAACATGCTGATTTCTCTGTGATCTTCTGAAACTATTTTATATGCACTTTTTGTGGCAAAGGAAAGTTTCTGACATTTGTTATATTCAGGAAAGTATGAAATTTTCTTTCTAAAATAGATCTGTGACATACTAGCTTTAATCTGACACAGAATACTACTTGGTACACAGTAAAAATGATGTTCAAAGGGAATTCTTGAAAGCAAGACTCTAGCTCTGATAAATCCCAGTCCAAAAGAATCATGAAGTTCCTTCACTTCCAGCCACCAGGACAGACTGCTTCATTTGAACAAGAACAAAAGAAATGCAGATAAATCTTTGATTTCTGAACCCAGTACCAGACCAGATACTGGTGTACAACCAAATGTCTAGATGAGTAACTTAAATGTTCCTCTAACACCAAGGCCAACTGGATAGTCTGTGCCCATACAGTTAAACTCTCTTGGTCCCAAAATAGGACAGCTGAATGAGAACTGCCTACTGGGAATAATTTGGGATCCATGACAAGTCCTAAACTGTGCCTGGAAATTGTGTAGGAAGATGTTAATTGGCTTGAGCCAACACCATTCTAGAGACTCTTCTAACACCTTCAGTGGCAGGTGATGGAGTTCCACTACCCAAGCATGCCTTCTAGCACTGTTTGTTTTACAACTCTTGTATCTGGCAATACAGCATATGGGGTCCTCACCAGAAAGTCATTTTTCATTGTTAGAACTATGATCAACTTCAGATTTGAAAGCTAACAACAGCAAAAGCAGCAATTTAGACTTTAACACAGAGTCACCCATGCAGGAGATAAACTGAATAGCACAACATGGCATACATTCCCTGTGAGGCTGTTGATTAATTTGAAATAGATCTAGACCTCTTGTTTGTGCTCTTGTTTAAAGTACCCTATAATCCAAGTTGCAGTAAAGCAAAGAATATAATGTAGTATACAGCTGTCAGTGGCTGACGGGAGGCAGGCTGTCATGTTGTCTGCTTATATGTGTTCTGTCTTCAAAATCAGCAAGGCAGGATATCAGCTAGGAAGAACAACCTTCAGGCGCCAAGACACAATGGATATATGACAGGTGAAATTCCACCAGTGCCTTACATTAGCAGCTTAAGAGACCGAGACTCAGGAGACTGCAAATGCTGACACTGAATGTGATAAACCTTTAATGCTGTGGCATGGATTAATTGCTTAGATGGGTTCTTTTGTCAGTTTTAAGAGAGGATGCAAATTCATAGCAATGTTTTGGATTTAAAGCATAGTGCTTCATATATAGTGTAAGGATGGTCTGTAAATTCACTTAGGCTACACCGAATGGGAGTAAACATTCATTTTCTAGTGCTGACATCACATCATTTAGTTGAGAATGACAGGTTCTTCTTGTAACAGTGACCTGGTCAGGACAGCTATGAGCCCGAAGTTAGATAAATAACAGTTTTAGGAGATTATGGAAAAAAACATTACTGCGAGATATTAGCAATTATTAACAGATCATATAGGGGTAGGGTGATTTGGGGCTAGGAATGCAGCATTGCAAATCTGCATAATTGTTAAAATCAGAGGTATTCAAGAACTTGCTTCTTCAAGTATAGTTAAAACTGAGCCTAATTTCACTTACCTTATGGATGAAATATAAGATAGCTTCCCACATGAAAAAAATGAGGACCACAAGCTCACAGAAGTACTATTAGATGATAATAGCTCTCTAGTACATATTAAATTAGTTCACCTCCCCAGTTTTAAACTAGAAAGAGGCACTCATTGAAAAAAAACAACATTCATGGGTTGCTGATGGGTAGCAGTATGCAAATATCCTTGGGAAAATTCAGGGAATGACCCTGAAGCCTGAACTATTTGTTCTTGCTCAGAAGGGAATAGTGAAGCATTTAAGCCTGCTACCAGAGCAAAGGAAAGACTGCTTTCCACTGACTGACATGAACTTGTCCTTTGAAATGATGAAGCATGAATGATATCAGCCCAGCCTACATGAAGTAGGCAGCCAGTTTGGGGTGGGAAGGACAGAGAAGGCAATAACACAGATAATGATCTTAATGAGTGACTGCACCATCCAGCTGAGCTGACCTCCCTGTCTCCTTGGCTGGTGTTATCCTCCTGAGTAAATTCAAGGATCTCCCCAAAATAATTTTCAAGAGAAAGAACTTCAGTGTCATCTGTATACACAGAAGGCCTTCCAGCATTTCCAACAGTAGCGCTGACCTTATATGCTCTGTGAATGTGATCCTGAAGCATTCGTACAGCACAGCAACATTTCTCAGGAGACATGCGGAGTGGGCTGTCCCCTGCTCACGGAGAGGGTGGGCGGTCTTTCTCCAAATGAGGAAAACATGGGAGAAGAAACAAGGTCATACTATCTGCTGAGAAATCAAACTATGGCTGGGCAGAAAGGGTCTGACTGTACAAGTCCACTTGAGGAGGATAGGGGAGGGAAGGCAGAGCAGCTTGGGAAACACAGGACACGGGCATTATTTGTGGGAGTTATGCTACTAGTGGTAGTGACTTTTCTACACTTCAGGATATGTTTACGTGCAGATCCACATGTCTTCCCCTGCTTCACGTGACAAAGCTCCAGGCAGCGTGCAGTTTGTCCAGAAAAGGGAGGTTTTGGGCAGACTGCCCAGAAACCTTTAGTAAAGACTTGCTAATAAAAACACTCCAATGTGGGTCCATTTTCAGATGTACAAGCTAAGCCACCCCAAGGGTAAGTTAAAACATTTTCTGGTGTTTAGGCCCAATAGAGAGCCAGCTGTGAAGAGATCTGTGTACAAACATATACGCTCACGTAAACTTTTTAGTTCTGACTGTTGCCCTCAGAGTGTCATGTGTATTTTGCGGGGAGTCTCAAAAGAGGCTGAACTAAAATAAAACAAAAGCTGGCAAGCAATAAAGACTAGTTAGGGGGGAACTTTTCAGTCTTTGGAATTTATTGGCCTGTTTCCACCCAGATCCTTGATGGTTCTGCCCTCACACTGCTTATTCAGAGACACATGAGTCAGTGCATTTTAATATACTTTACGAAAAGAGTTCATAAAAAACTAAAATCAGGAAAACTCGTTATCTAAGCTCAGCTACCAATAATAATACACTAACTCAAGTAAAATGAATCATAGCAATCGATCAAATCAAAATCAAATTGATATCAAAGCAAACTAATTAGACTCAATAGTAGACAGTGTTCCACAGTCTAATTACTTAGATAACACAAAATGTAGTTATACAGGTCTAGAAAAGATAGTTACCCATTGGCTATAAACTCCAGGAAAAGAACTTGACTGAAATCAATCAAATATATAATTTGGTTAGTTGACTAGCTTAGCAACAGAACCAAATTACTATCTGGACCAAAACCTGACAAAAATAATGATTTTTTTTTTTCCTCAAAAAATTCTGTTCTTATGGGATGACTAACCCCTTCCTGCCCTTGTAGCAATAAAGACTTCAAAGAATAGAACAGAAAACCAGAAGTCTGACAACTGCTATTTACCAGAAGTCACAAAATGACAGCTTCATGTCATTCAGGACCTTTAAGTGTATAGCACAGAACATGCCCTAATAAAAACCTTGATGTGGTATTATATAAGGCTGCTTAAATCCAGGGGAACATTTATTTCTAGAAATTTGCCTGCATGGCCATATTATCATTCATGCATATGCCAAAATCACAATTCAGGATTAAAAGTCTCCTGCTAAATGAGAACAGGAGTGAAAAATATAAATAGTAACAATAACAGGATTCTCATTGCTGGGAAGGTAAAATCAGAAAGCTGTCATGTGGATTCCCTGGCTTACAAAGGCATGTCTATTCTAGTGCTCTATAGATCCCTGACCTAGCAGTAATTATGTGAGCTTGGTAATAGATGAAATACTTTGAGCACCCTTCAGAAGTTTGTACTTTCTTCTTTGGGTGGGAAAAATTCAGAAGAACGTACATCACCATATTACAACACAAAAACTTTAAAAACAGATCACCTGAAAATCTTAATAACAAATCTAGCTTCTCAACACTCATGAGCTGCTTTCTGAAATATTTTGTGAATCTTTTCTCCTAAAAAATTACTCCTCTCCCAAACATATGATTATTCCAGCATGTTATTCACAGGAAAAATATATTTCACAGAGATGGAAGTAGGAAATCATTGATACAGAAAACTTTCACTGTGGAAAATGCATCTTGTCATGATTTCCAACTGGCAGAGGATTAATTCTGCACTCTTTTAGGCCAGGTTTTCACTCATCTAGTTTTAAAAGTAATCATTCAGATTTAAATGTACCTGCCACCATTTTATTTTATCAGGTAAGATAGGTGGCCCATAAATATAAGCCATCATTTGGGGTTTTATTTTATTTTATTTATCACATTTGCCAGTGAGGCAAAACAGAGGCAATCATCAAGTGGCTAAAAAAAAGTTTGTGGTGTTTACTGTTTTTTTCAAGTAAATAAAATGACAGCCATCTCATACAAGTGAATGTAAGGGGTAAATACTGTAGATATTAACTAAATTCAGTGGTGCTGCACCTAGATTCAACGGACCTAAATTTAGAGAGCTTGCCAAGGTTTCTAAGCTGGAATGTGTTTATCTTGGATGCCTAAAGTTAGTGGAGAAAGAGAAGAAAAGTCACTGCAAGCAATTTAGTCAAATCTTCATGTTTTTCTTTTGAGTAGCATAGTTGGGTATGATTCTAGGTCTGAACACCTGCATTTGAAGAAGCTTCTGAATGAAAGATGTTCAGAAAGTTCATTTTGAAAAGCAAAAAATTGCAAATACTTAGAAGGGAAATATTTCCAAAACAAGAATGGCCCATAGCCAGCAAATGATATTTCTTATTTGGTCAAAACCAAAGACAAATATACCAAGGAAGACATGCCCTTACCTTGATTAGGAACATCCCCTGATATGCAGGTGCCTGTCACTATTGCAAATCAGATACAGCAACAACCTAACTGTGGGCTGCACGCCAATCTTGTTTTGGAAAGATTTCCCTTTGCAGGAAATCTACTTCTTAGTCCAATTCCCTTCTAAGTTTGAATACATACAGCAGCAGGTGATGGCCTGCACCACGAGCTGTGGCACGTTCCCTTTGAGATACCGTGCTAAACCAACGCATCGAACCATTGGAGAAGACTGGAAATCTCATGAAATGTCCTGAAAGATTAAAGAGGCTCACCCATGTTCAAGGGATATATTGGTACAATCCACTATACCTGGTAAGGGAACTAATACCTACTTTTCCTTGAAATTAGTTTTCTAAATTTACCTTAAAGTACATAAAGAACATGACCTTCAAATACATAAACACAAGCTATTACAATTAATCATCACTGTGCAGGTATATCCCACATTCTCCGTTGTACCCTACCTGCTAACATTGCACAGTTACATATTGAATGTATGAATTTCAAATTCAGTTGCTAGTGATGGAGTTTCCATTTGCATTTTTTTTTCCCTAAAGATGAAAGCTTAGTATATGAAGCTGAGCACAATCCACGTAAACCAAAGGCAAAATGAGCTATTAGTAACACTGATATATACTTCTACCAAGTAATCTTCATGCTCTGTCTTGAAAGTAGGTAGACTCCATGCATCTACTAGAATATAATTGAAACACATACTTTTTTGAAATCCTAGTTTTCAGTCTAAAATTATACATAGGCAATTCATACTCATTTTTTCTTGTTCTAGCATCTGCTTATAGAATAACTTTTCTAACATCCCTTCATGATGCATTTGAAGAAAACGATATCTTAGGCTCTTTGACTGGGTTTCTGAGTCACTCTGGGATTCATCTTAAATGAAGGATTAAAGTTATCTTTAGAGGAAATAGAATACCTGCATTGTCATTTTCCCTTTAAGAAGGAATTTAGCTTTCTTTCTGGCATCAGGGAATAGGAAGAAATTGAAATAATGCTATTTTGATACTGAACTTCTGAAACAAAATTATTCATGTGAGCAAGAAACAAAGTAATATTACTAATATGAATGAGAACAGTTTGGTGTAGCTATAAAAACAATGAGTTTTTAAAGACAATGTATGTTTAGATAGGGCCTAATAGCTGCAGCATTTCATGTTTCATCTTCTCACTTATCAGATTGGCATGCTAACATGAGATCAGGCCAATGTTTTCAATAAACAGCACATTGTTCCAAAACATCATGGGTCTAAACATTCATTTAAGCACCTTTTAACATGATTTAAAAAAAAATAACATCAGGCATCAGGTTCCATACAAGCCAGTGCAGGCTCTCAGAAAATTATATTTTATAAAATCAGAACACATCTCAAAGTGTTTACACATAGATTTTGAAATGTAGGAGATCAACACCAAACAAATTGGTTTCAGGTTCCAAGTAAGTGCAAGACAGAAGACAAAGACCTAGGCCAAGATGAATTTTTGTTTCCAGGAAAACTTGCTAGAATTAAAGAGAGGCAAAGCGAGAGAGAAAATTGTCTATGAAATTGATAAGAGCGAACATTTCAGGACCTAACGAAAGAAAAACTTATCCAGAGTAGATATTTACGGAGAACAGCAGGGCACAAATGAATCTGCAAAGAAAATGGTGAAAAACTAACAATGACTCTGTTAGAAATTCCATGTGCAGGAGGTGCATTAACTAAATGAGGAACAGATTATTCTGACCTGACAGTAGCATCTTCCCTGAAAGCACAGTTAGCACATTTCATCATAGCAACATGCCCTCCAGCCGTTACTTCCCTACAACCGAACCGGTGTCCTCGGAATAGATCTCCACCAGTCCCTGCTGGGCTGTGCAGGGACACACAACGCACATCACCACCAG
>NW_009258484.1:742540-784769 GCF_000687185.1 Egretta garzetta | reverse complement strand
TCTGATGTTCTGGCCAACACCACTGATTTCTATTCGAGGAAATCTAAAATTATGTAATGACATTCTTTCCATCAAGAGCTACAGCTCCAGACATGCAATAGGCCTTGACAAATAATCAGGGACTGTTAACATAACATCATCCACCATAAAAACAGTTCATACTGTTTTACAAGAGCTCTGAGGAGAAAAGTAGACAAGTAACTTCAAATCATCCCATTTAAAATGAAGGCTTGTGACTGGAAAGATTATTCCCTCTGGGAAAGATTAAGGATTGAAATACTCAAAGTCATTTTCTGACAGCAGCAGAAATTTAAGACTATCAGATGCCTGGGACAGCATGTTACTGAAGCACGCATCCCTCAGTCCTCTACACTCACTGCTTGGAACAAGGAGGAAAATGAAATTGCCATTGGTATGTACTCTACTTGAGTGCTTACTCAACACTGGTTAAGTAAGGAAATACTGGAAGAGGTTTTAATATCGTTCACAGTAATCATTCTCATGGTAAAAATCAGCAACTTTGTTCTTCAGAGTTCAAACTGTTTATAGACTAATCACACTCAGTTGCTTAGCTAGTGGCAGAAGTGGGACTAATTCAAGGCTAGTATAATTTAGCCATCGCTTCTGCAGAGTAGTTCCACTGCTCACTGCACAGTGGCATGTCAAAGAGAACTTAATCAAGCTAATTTTCTGAAAACATTAAGTCAACTTCAAGGTAGAAAAAACAGCTGGTAATAAACCCCTCTTCTTCTCAGAAAAAATTATTTGGTTTGACTGAACGAGGGTATCTTGATCCTGCATATTGTGGAGATCAGTCAGAGCAAAAAATGTTTGCCATTTTTACTAGTGGCTTAGCAACTGACAGGACTGGGCCAGAAAAGAAGTTCTAGCAAAACAACAACAACAAAAATGGGCAGTGGATCAAGCAACAGAATGTGTCCAGCTGAATATGGTAAATTACACAGAACTGAGAATCACACCTAGAGGCAGGGGACCCTAAAAGTGTACTCATATTTATTTCTGAAAAGCAACCAACTGTTTGCATGAGAGCTGTGTCAAAGTGCTGCATATATTTGACAATCATTTACTGGCAAGTTCTTGGTATTTTGCTTCAGGCAATCTCATGTCCTTAGACTACTGCTTTTTGGAGGATAAAACTGTGGGTGGGATTCAGTTCAGGGTTGAGACACCTACGTTAAATGTCTAAATATAGACATCGATATTCAAGGTAAGTCCCTAAATTCCCTCTGTTGTCAGTGGATAGCAAGGATAGGATTAGATTTCCTAAACAGAGAGTCTAATGACCTTTAAGATATTCTACCTGTCTGAGACATCCCTGAGGACTGGCCAAAAAGTGTATACCTTCTTTGTCCACAGGTAGAAGGCAAGCAGGATGCCATCTTAGATGTCACTAGACATCCACCTTTAGGCAACTTTATTATAGCTTTAGTCAAAAGAATCAGCATCACTTACACAGTGATTTAACCCACCTTAGGTATCTAAACACAGGTCAGCTGCAACACTTTCTAGGCTACACTGTCACCTAGCATACATATGGACACCTGCATATAGACCCTGTGCCTGTCTGGAGTCAAATCCCACACACTGAGCCGAATTCAGTTATCTGAATATTGGTGTTTAGGGGCATAAGATGATACATTAGGGTGTCAGAGATGACTACAGGGAACTAATAGTTATGGCACAAACCCAGTGGAGGACCCATGCCCTTCTGAAGTGACAGGCAAGGCATGTTTCTGCCCCACACACATCCGCAGTGTGGCTCTGCTTGAAAACCAGTGATGTTGGTAAGCTATCCTGTGCCTCAGATCCAGGAGTGCAAGCTCCAACTCAGAGACTCCCTGTGGCTGCCCACAGTCACCGACATTTGCTGTCTGTGCAGCAGGTATCCTCTGCCATGTTGCTCATCTGGAAGAGCCAAGGAGCACACTGAGTTTAGATGTCTGCTGGGGAAGGAGGAATGCACACAATGTGCAGCAAGGCAGCTAACACCAGGGGTGTTACTGTCAAACTGCTCCCTGGCTGTGCAGTCTATAAAATGCCACATGCTGGGTCAGAGGAATGGAAAGGAGCATGTGTCTTCTCCCCATTGTGTCAGAAGGTCAGCAAAGACGGAGACATCAAAGATGCTGGCAACATACTAGAGTGGATGGGGATGCCTGTGCCGTTACGCCTCCTTGCATGATCTAGACTTTGCCATGCACTTGTCACTACTAACAGTGAAGTCAAGAATGTCTCCCATTAAATCCATACCTGATGAAAAAATGAAGAGATAATACATTAGCAGTCATCGTTTGGCATGTATAAGGCTGTTGCAAGCACTGCTCCAATTTTGGGGCAATTAAAGTTTTTGCCTTGACACAAAGTGCTAGCAGGCAACAGGGTATCATCATCCACAGTTTGGTACTCTGTTACTCTACATTTGAGCAGACATCAGAGCCCTTCTGGGCTGCCATATGGTTATTTCTGATCTATGATATTGGGCTCATTATTTGCCCCACTAGAGATATATACTGCTAGGATTAAATCAGAGGCACCAAGATTTCCCAATAATTTTCATAGATACATGATTATCATATCACATTAGAAAGGCAAACAGCACAGAATGTAAATGATGAATACATATGCAAGTATTTCAACACCAGGAGAGAAAGTTTCACAGTCCAACACACTTCACTATGCAAAATGCCTTCCAGATATTTAGCTGATACTTTACTTTGCTATCTTTGACCCCCTTACTTCTAATTATATCCACAATGACCTACTTAAGTAAATTTTGCTAAAAGACTGCTTATTGACAACCATTCATCCAAGTTGTTTTCATCTACATCATATATTAATGAGACTTGGGGTATACTGGTTATAAGTCTGCCTTTCACTAGGGGACAACGGGCAAAGCTTTCCAGTGCATTGACAACTTGTTGCTGTCGTATTTTCAGGGGTGACAGCATCAGATGACTTCAGTATCATGTGCCACCTCTGAAGCAAGAGTCTTTATCCTTACCTCTACCTTCACACTTCTTCAATCAACTTTTCATTTCATCCACACCTCTTCTTCTTCAAAAAAAAAACCACCCCAAACCAGACTAAACTAAAAATAGCAAGCATAAAGGAAAACAAGCGAGCCTTCTTGAGAAAACTGTTAGCAGCCTATCTGCCAAATTCCAGTTTGTGTCAGGTGAGAAGGTAGAAGTGAAGAATCAAACTGGCTGGTGACCAGCTCTACTTCTATTCTACAAGTCCAGTCTGATTTGATGAGAGCAGCTGAGCGATTTTTAAAATAGCTAAACACTGCAACACTGCTTTTAACTGTGCAAAGGAAGCCTGATCAAGAGCAACCAGCAATGAGGAAGCAGGAGCAGGTGTACCTGTGCCTGCCATGACAAGAACCCCACTGTCTCAGCAATATTCAGAAAACCACCTGCTATTGCAGATCTGCGTGGACGGAAGCAAGGCATAAGGCAGGCATCAGTTTTCTTATCAAGACTTGCTTTGTGCTCCTTAAAAGCATCTGCAAGCCTTCAGTGGGTCATGGAAGTGCACTGGAGCATTATTTTTTCTTGCTGTGATGCCTAGAGGAACAGACACTCTGAGACTGCATCTGCCTCAGCAAATAATGCTGTGCAATAGGACTAGACCTCTAGAGTGACACAAAAATTACTGAGAGGCCTTTATTTCAGGATATTTACCTCAGAAGAGCTCTATCCTGGTCCTGTGAGCTGAGTGGTAATAGCTGGCGTGTGGTAGGCATGCTCCTGGAGTGCATGCTTTGGCTTTGGGTCCTGTGAAGGAATCTAGTCCACATGCTCCAGGCTGCTCTGCAGTGCCAAACAAAGCTTGGTAGGAGGAGGAAAATCAGGAGATTCACTTAGAGGGTACTCTGCTGACATGATAGCAAACTAATATAGATGCAGCTACAATAACTGAATCTCATCATTTTCAGAGTTGAAACTCTAGCACTGACATAAATTGCTCTGATCATTAGATAACCAAGAAAATTCCCCCTGGCTGATTGGTACTTGAGAGTATTGCAGTTATTTCCATGGGTTCTGGTGACTGATATATGGAGTTGATTATTTTTTTTAAGAAACACTTGGCTTGTATCAAGGGAAGGGTTCAGTTACCTATGTGACAGCATGATCCTTAGTGTATGAACAGGTTCTTACTCTATGCACTGAAACACTTAAATGCTTCAGGATGGGGTCTCAATGTGACAGCATTTCAAGAAGATATAGCCAAGGAGAGCACATACTTGGAAGGGCATGCAGGAAGGGCATTGCCACCCTACTAGCTCAAAAGGTGAGTTCAGTTGGTGTCCACCACCCTCCCAGAAGCAATTTAGCTGTGTGAGGTGTGGCCAAGTGGATGATCTGCTCAGCTTGGTGGCAGAGCTTTGAGAGGAAGTGGACCAGTTAAGGAGCATCAGGGAGTCTGAGAAAGGGCTAGACTGGTGGAACCATGCTCTGCCCTCCCTGAGGCAGAAACAGGAACAACCACCAGAAAAAAAAAAAAAAAAAAAAAAAGAAGATCAAGGGGATTCTGTATCTTCCCCCTGCCAGGCAGAAGGCAGAAACTTAAAGGAAAGGAGTGAATGGAGGCAAGTCTACACTTAGGGCGGCAGGCAAAACCCCTCTTTGCCTTGTGAGGTGTGGCCAAGTGGATGATCTGCTCAGCTTGGTGGCAGAGCTTTGAGAGGAAGTGGACCAGTTAAGGAGCATCAGGGAGTCTGAGAAAGGGCTAGACTGGTGGAACCATGCTCTGCCCTCCCTGAGGCAGAAACAGGAACAACCACCAGAAAAAAAAAAAAAAAAAAAGAAGATCAAGGGGATTCTGTATCTTCCCCCTGCCAGGCAGAAGGCAGAAACTTAAAGGAAAGGAGTGAATGGAGGCAAGTCTACACTTAGGGCGGCAGGCAAAACCCCTCTTTGCCTACCTCACCTTCCCAGGTGCCTCTGTACAACAGGTATGAGACTTTGGAATTGGAAAGTCAGTCAACTAATGATGTGGATAATGGTCCATCTACACCAGAGCTGTTGCCAAGGTCAGAAAGGCCTACCCCCATATCATGACCACCTACACAATGAAGAAAAGATGGGTTATAGTTGTAGGTGACTCCCTTCTGAGGGGAACAGAGGGTCCAATATACTGGACAGACTCTCCTCTTAGGGAAGTCTGCTCCCTCCCTGGCATTCCAGTCAAGGACATCACTAGGAAACTTCCTAGCCTAGTACGGTCCTTGGACTATTACTCGTTATTCCTCTTCCATGTGGGTGGCGATGAAGCTGCAACATGCAGTCCAAGGGCTATCAAAAGAGACTTCAGGGCCTTGGGACAGTAAGGGAATCCAGAGCACGGGTAATTTTTTCCTCTATCTTTCCAGCTGCAGGCAGTGGCCTTGGAAGAAACAGATGGACCCAGTCTATTAATACATGGATCTGTGGCTAGTGTCACAACCAGAATGTGGGTTTTTTTGATAATGGGGTGGTCTACACAGTGCTAGGCCTGCTGGTGTAGATGGGATTCACCCTTCTTAAAGGGGGAAGAGGGTCTTTGCTCACAAACTGAAGGGGCTGATGGACAGAGTTTTGACCTAGACTTGCAGGGGAAGGGAGATAATATCAGGCTTGCCCATGACAAGCTGTGGGATGGCACACCAGGGTTAGAGGGATGGGGTGCTAGTGTGGGCCCTCATCCTGTTACTCCAAGACTTGCTGGGTACACTGGAGCACACCTGAAGTCTTACAGAGAAGAGCCAGAGGCTCCTGAGGTAAAAGGAGCCAACAGGGGAACACCAGTGAAATACCTCAGTGGAATGAAGGGGTGTTCCTCTAAAGAGGTGACACCACCGACAGCCTAACTGAAGCGCCTCTACACCAACACATGCAGTATGGGCAACAAACAAGGGAGTTGGAAGCCACCGTGCAGCTAGAAAGCTACAACCTAGAGGCCATTATTGAAACTTGGTGGGATGAACCCCATGACTGGAGTGTGGCTATCAAGTGTTCAGAAGGGACAAGCTGTTCAGCTTTGTGACCACCTGAGGAACCCAAGCATACATAAGTCTATGGGACCTGATGAGATGCATCCCAGAGTCCTGAAGGAATTGGCTGAGGTAGTTGCCAAGCCACTCTCCATGATACTTGAAAAGTCACAACAGTCAGGTGAAGTCCCCATTGACTGGAAAAAGGGAAACATTGTGCCAATTTTTTAAAAGGGTAGAAAGAAGGAGCCCAGGAACTACTGACCTGCAGATCTCACCTCTGTGCCTGGGGAGATCATCGAACAGATCCTCCTAGAAGCTATGCTAAGACACATGGAGGACAGGGAGGTGATTCAAGAGAGCCAGCATGGCTTCACCAAGGGCAAGTCCTGCCTGAAGAACCTAGTGGCCTCCTATGATGGAGCGACTACATCAGTGGACATCTATCTGGACTTCTGTAAGGCCTTCGACACGGTCCCCCACAACACTCTTCTCCCTAAATTAGAAAGGTATGGGTTTTGATGGGTAGACCATTTGGTAGATGAAGAATTGGTTGGATAATTACATCCAGAGGTAGTGGTCAGTGGCTCAACATCCAGATGACAAGTAGTGTCCCTCAGGGGTCCGTATTAGGACCAGTACTGTTTAATATCTTCATCACTGACATAGACAGTGGGATTGAGTGCACCCTCAGCAAATTTGCCTATGACCCGCAGCACAGTCTTCACCTGTTGGAGAGGGTCCAGAGGAGGGCCCCAAAAAAATGATCAGAGGGCTAGAACACCTCTCCTATCAGGAAAGGCTGAGAGAGTTGGGGTTGTTCAGCCTGGAGAAGAGAAGGCTTCAGGAAGATGTTAAAGCAGCCTTTCAATACTTAAATGGAGCTTATAAGAAAGATTGGGGACAGCCTTTTTCATAGGGGCTGTAGCAATAGGACAAGGCGTAATGGTTTTAAGCTAAAAGAAGGTAGATTCAGAGTAGATATAAGGAAGAATTTTTTTACAATGATGGTGGTGGACCACTGGAACAGGTTGCCTTGAGGATGTAGACGCCCCATCTTGGAAACAATCAAGGTCAGGCTGGACAAGGCTCTGAGCAACCTGATCCTGTTGAAGGTGTCCCTGCTCATTGCAGGAGGGTTGGACTAGATGACCTTTAAAGGTCGCTTCTAACCCAAACCATTCTATGATTGTTTGATTCTATGATTCTATGATTTAAACCCCACTTCTTTGGGGGAAGATATTTAGTTGCTGCTCCCCCTTCACGTATCTAGAGAAAATTATTCCTCTTCATGCAAGACTCACAGTCTTTCTCTTGAAGGTAAGACATTATAATCTGTTTTTCAGGAAAATGAGCTGAGATCACTGCTTTCAAACCCGAAAGACATATGATTCTTGCTTTTCACAAAATGGTTCAGTATTCAGAGCACTGGGCCAAATCTTCAAAGAAGAAACCAACCTGAGATGGTTTATACCCACATCTCCTAATCAAAATGTTGTTCTGAAGGATCATATTTTTCCGTATTCCTTCTGAATTTTGCCACTGAAGAAGAGATTCAAAATTGACTAGACTAGGAGAAGGGATGAGAGCATGATGCCAAAGACTAGTGCTTAGAGTACTTGGCTGGAAGAGTCAGTGTTCAGTTCTGCATTCAGAACTGGCTAGTTCTAACGGGTCAGGAGATAAAATAGAAGCCTTCAGGGAGGAGAGGATTTCAAGACATGCCTTTTACTAAGGATGATGTTAGAATTGCAGGAGGACTGTAACAATATTATGTTCAAATTTATGACATGTTCTACAAATAGAGAAAATGAACTGAAAGTTATAAAGTAATTTTTGACCTATAAACTCTTCAGTTGTAACTGGCCATAGCAAAATTTTGCTCTGCCAGTGTGTAATTTTGATTCTGAACATGCATTGAAAAGAATCTGTATTTATGCTTTATATGTATTCTACAGGACAGATCAAGTGAGCAGGATACAATCATTAAACAAGGAAAAGTCATTCTATTTTGGATGGCAGTACAGACTTCTAAAATTATGGTTCTTAAACTCTGTCCATGAACAAGTCTAAAATGATTTGTCTCTACCTATCTCTACTTTTTTTTTCCTTCTTGACTGAAAACAAATGTCTGCAGCAGTTTTCTTTTTTAATTTTGTAAAACGCTTATATATAATGGACCAATATGGCCAGAATACTACAAAAGATTAATTGGCTTTTTAAACTATTGTTCAGAAATTCTGCAAATCAACCTTGGTAGTGACATATATCTTCAGATGGTAAGACAAGGCGAAACTATTTTATGCTTTAAAATATCTCAAAAAAATTCTCCTAGAAATAATGAGGGATTTCCAATTCCTTATGTTCATTTGAAGGTCAGAAGCAACTCTGTCATCTAGAAAACCGGAAGAGTTGCTGAATTAATTACCATGTGGCCTTTTTAGAAGTAAATCTGCTTAGTTGTTACCGCTATGTTGAGTCTGAATAAAGATGCTTTGTATATTCTTTTTCTTAAGATAATGTTCTCCACACACCACCTACAAATGCCTAAATGGAGCTACATTGTATTGTGATACTATTTCTGATTATTACTAAAAGAAATCTAAAAAAAGCTTCTCACATGAGGGAGCTTTGTTCTTTTTAATGTTTGCTTCAGTAGACATGGAAGCGTTCTAAATTACAGGGATCATATGGATCAAATACATCTTCAGCATGGATGTTTCCTCTGAAATTACGTTCACATGACTTGAATTTTCTACTTGCATAGTTTGCAAAATGCAGTTGAAGGATGGAGGCAGAGATGTCAAGCAGTCTGCTAGGTTGCCAGGTAAAGGGGATGTGAGATGTTTCCTGCTGCTTAAACCTTTAAAGTGGATCCAGTTATGACTTTTTTAATAGCTGGACATTTGCAGAATAATGAAACTCAAAGGACTATTCCATCAAACTTGCAATACAGCATTAAAGGGAAAAGGCTGTCATCTTGCATCATATTAATGCACTACAAATAATTACCACTCCTGTAAGACCATCACTCTCCATCTCAAACAGATCAGTTGCCAAGCACAAAATTCTAAGCTTTTGTCAGACAACTGGCGAATATTTCTAACTCTTCCATCCTGAGCTTGTAAATCAAGAAAAAATGTAGCTAAAATAAGATGTTCTGAACTACACCTTCCAGAGTGGTCTAGTCAACAAATAAAAAAAATACCTCATTACTTATATAAATATATAATTTGTCTTATTGAAATACCTAGAAGCTAATACCTGACATGAAAATCCATCATGGTAGTTAGTGCAAAGTTACTTTGGAATGTAACAGATGATGCATGAAAAGGGAAACAGAGCTATAAATGCCCAGCATCACATACTATGCCAGAAACGTACTTGGAAAAAAGAACTGAGATTTTTCTGTACTTTTCCTGATCCTTGGCCATAAATTCACACTGCAAGTGTACCCATGGCTGTGCAGTTTAAGACTCTAACAAACTATTTAACCCTGAGTGAGAGGATGAAGGCAAAGAAAATCACCTAATCATGACAAGATGACAATGAAATGACTACCAATCAGTTTTAAAGTGAATTGCATGAGGAACATACTGGAGTGACTAATGCCTGTCTGCAGCAGCTTCTCAAAACAGACAGAGAATGGGGCAATTGTGAAAGTTTCCCCATGTCCTGATACTATGCCTTCACTCTCACCGTGACAAACAGCCAGTTTCATCTTTGCCCACGACAGTGAGATCATCATTTCTAACTGGCATGTAAACTGTTGTGGAGGAATTCCTCCCACCTAAGTTTAGTTGTCTAAATTTAGTTGTCTACAGTAGGCTTAGTTAAATTTAGTTGATTAACTAAGGGGAGTCCTCCTTTACAGTCAGTGTAGTGAAACAGGCCGCTACAGAGGGAGATTCCTCACACATCTTAGATACTTGCTTTAGGATCAGATTAATTCCTTGTGGAGATCTTGGGGACTAGAAGAGAGGCTGGTGTTGATTTGCTTAGATTTAGACAAATTAAGTAAGAAGATGCTTAGTATGTCATCCAGAAAATGGATTTAGCTCACAATCTCTTTCCATGTGGGCCACAGAAGAGTTATGAAAGGCAGCAGGAGAAGGCTTAATAATATATTAAAATGTGTTCTGGATAGATGGTTATTTAGATCTGTAGCACACATTTTTATAGATGTTTTGCATAGTGGAACTAATATTAACCTTTATAGCAACTTCAACAATTACATTTGTAAAAAAAAGTGTGACGGCTAATTTTAATGCTTGATAAATTATTTGTAACTTAAACCTTAATTAAAATAGGTCTTTGTTTAATTAAAATAGGCCTAGTTTAATTCGTGTTTCAAAGTAGTTGCTCTGAAGCTTGACATGTTTTATCAGTTTTGGGAGACTGTATTATAGTATCTTTAAGGAAACTTTTAATTTTCATCTATTATAAAATAAACTAAATAAAATTAAATTCTTTGACCCAAAAATCTGTAGCTATTAATATACTTGTTATATAAAAGGAATTACAACCCTTTGGTAAACTTATTTTTCCCTTTCTTGTGAGGTGAACACAATGTCCCTAGTATAACATGTAACTCAAAATTACAGAGTCACCATATGACAACGCCAGGGACATTGGAAAACTCAGATCTGAAATGGTACGATTCTTGGATTTTAAATCTTTCATTCATGCCACTGTGCGAAGGTCAGATGTTGATGTTTGAGTTAAGGACCGTGGAATGTTTTGCTTCTCAGCTGAGAATATTCTTCCCAAGCAGCCACAGGGCTTGTTCCTGGGCCTAAATCAAGACTCAAAACATTCCATGACCCTTCTCCTTGTAAACTGAAGCATCAACATCTGCCCCACATACCACCCCTCCAGAAAGAGGACACACGGGCTGAAACGTCATCAGAAGTATTCTTACATATTATTTAGGAAGAGCCACCTTCAAGCCATGACGGTGGTTGTAAATAATTAATTGGATTAAAAACCCCATACGTTTATTAATATGGTTTTCAGCTGGTATAGCTTTGAAAGAACAAATTCCAGGAGATGTCAGCATCTGCAGATTTGATTTTATTTTTGTAAATAATTTGGTCATGAGAGTAGCCAGATGGAAGCATTCCCCAGACTTTCTGCTGTAATGGAGTATGCACTACAGCTTTTAAAACCTGGTGGTGGGAAACTTTCATTTATTACCTTCAGTCTCTCATTTTTCCATAGAATTTCTCCAGGACACTTATCTTACTGGAGACAGAACAAATAAGCTGTTACTAGAAATCCAGTAGCATTTCTGCCACCATTTCCTATTTTTAATAATGATATTAATCATTAGGCTTTGTACTTCAGATGGTTGCTGATGTTCAGAACTATTTCTTTTCTATTTTTGGATCTGATCCTTTTGCACTAAACATTTCATTCCCACACAACTGTCTTAAAGAGACACTAAGGCCGCATAGGAAACTAAGAAAAAAAAAAAAATGTTTAGAAACAACTACCCTTGCAGCATGTACACAAAGTGTAGCTGTCATGTAACAGAACCTTGACATCTCTAATATATCACAGTTTCTTCCTTGTGGTTCCCAAAAAAGATCACGGTTGACCAGATTACATCTGCATCCTGACAGTAAGCTGTGAAAATGCTGTCTTATTACTTAATCCACTGTGTATTTCCCAATTTTAAGCAGAGAAGGCTCTTCCACAAAGACAGCCACTTTGTTGTGAGCAGCATCTACCACTACTAAATCAGGAGGCAAAACCACCTTTGATTTTATGATTAGCTTCTACTGAACAGCTAGTTTAAATTACAGGATATTCAGTAATGGATTGGGATCAGGCGATGATCAGGATGCGTCCAAACTGAAACAAAGGAAATGTGCTTATGTGGGAAGCTGTCACTAATTCAGGTCTGCAAGGGGTTGAGGAGCGATCCAGGAGACCTGCAGAGAGGGAAGCAGGTGATCCAGTACAATGGCTTGGGAAGTTCAGATGGCAGCACCCAGGAAAACCAGATGCAGAAAGCTGGCAGAAAAAGGGTGCAATCCACTGCAGACTGGAGAAAGTGTGAAGAAAGAAAACCTTCATTATCGGGAAGGAAGAAGATGATGGTTTAAGAGGAGAGCACCAGAGCCACCACCAACTTCCCTTAGAAGACTGCACCTTGGCTAGAAATACGCTACATGAAGACTGGGATGTCGGGTAAGTCTAACGTTCCCGGGGACTCTTCCTCCAAAATGATTCCAGTACCTCCCTAAATGACATAATCTATGCCAACAAAAGCACTTGGCTGTTGCCATAGCATTTTTACAAGTATAGCTGTGTTTTCTGGTGAGCATGGCCTTTCTCATCCAGCTAAATGACATAAATATGTAAGGAAAATATTTTAGAAGACATGTCTCCAAAGTTAAGCAAGAAGTCTGTGGTATGACTGAAGGCTTCTAATCAATTAAAGGGTTGTGTTCCCTCTCTCTGGATCATGTCAAACTTCTTAATTTCTCATCTGTAGTAGAGATTATATTTAAGAAACTTCTCTGAGATTGTTATAATTGTTTTTTTAACGGATCAGTGACATTAATTTACTGAGTGGATATAGTACATCCTCCCCAGATAAACATTACTGAAGGCAGTCTTGAAAATATCGTCTTAAACTAAAACCACTGACTGACTGCTACTGGCACCATCTAAATTACTAAATGTAATAGGGCATAAGACTGAAATGATCACTACATTGATTACTAAATGATTACTAAATTTCTTTGTAAGTAGTCAAAATATATTAACACAGGACACCAAATGTAATATCATTACATACCGTTGCAATAGCTGGTCTTTGGTGCAATTCTTGCTTTAAAAGTAAAATGGATTAATTTTTGCCGTAATTTAATGGTTGTAAACTTTTGTCTTAGACAATGGGAATCAACTGGTGTTTCTTCTTTGCTGCAATATCTTTTAAATAAGGTGTGGGAGATGTTTATTCAAGAAGTGCTCTGAAAGGGAAACACTGTTGAGTTGGAAATGAGTGCCTTCTGTTTTCAGATTGATTTTTTTGTCTCAGGTCAGACCTGAGAAAACATCCCCATTTTCTTAAGTCCCATCAGAACTATCCAAAGCAAATAATACACACATCTGAGATTACTTTAGTAAATTGTAGAACCACTTTTTATGGTATTTCTTTCTAGAGACAGAGGAGTTAATTTTTATTTTTATTTTTTTATTTAAACCTGTGTGCTAGCAAATGTAAAACAGATTATGCTGCTCACAACTTTTCTCAAATCAAGCAATTTTTAGCATGATGTCTTGAAGTGTGTTTATTCTTAGTTAGATCAGTATTATTCGGTATTCTTATTCTTATATCAGTAACTTTACTGATAATCAGGTGAATTATTGCATCATCTTCCACTGCCATGAGCACGAACATATCTCTGCCTGCAGAAATTGCTTATGACAAAAATTTTTTGACAAAGAAATTCCTTTCTATTTACATGAAGTTGTGTTCAATTTATATAATTTTCATTCTAAACAAAATACCCAAATTTGAAAATAAAGCTAAGGGTTTGGTTTTTTTTTTTCACATAGAATTAAGAGTATAAATTACGAGTAGCAAGTACTACTAGTTTAGATGAGAATTTATTTTTTTTAAAGGGCTGCTGTAGTAGTTCTTACATACTACATCTATTTCAACAGAAGAGCAACAGAAGTTGAGGAAGTTACTAGGGAAAAACAATAACCTGAAAGCTAGAAGGTGTAAAAATATCTAATTAAAGTTGGAGTAATAATCTCTGCTTTGCTGATTTCCTTTGTATGGAAGAAGAGAAACCCAGCAATTATCATCTAAAATAAATTGCACTCCCTGTAGCCTTTCTGAATGAAAACAGTGTGCTGCGTTGATACACAAAAACACAACCTACCCTTGTCCTTTGGACATAGGCAGGCGACATGTCATTAAAAGCAGTGCTGATGGGTTTAGGCTGGGTTTAGTCCTTCATTAATACCAGGAAGCATCTAGTGTCCCTGTGTTGAGTGGTGTGAATGCTGGCACATGGCTGCACAGCCCGTTCCCAGCAATTGTATGGGTGCCTATGTAGTACAAGTAGATGTCATATGAACAGCATGTAGACACACATCTTCCCTCTGTATTTTGATCAGAGCTACATTTGCTGCCGGGTTTATTTGCTGTCAGTGAATTAAAGATAGAGCTCCGGTCTGTGATGTGAATATGTAGCTCCTTATGGTGTGGTGCAAGAACCTGCTGAGCTTGAACAGAAATGTCAAAAAAAAAGAAAATAAAAAGGGTGGTTATCAATGCAATTACAGCTCATGGAGACTGTAGCTGAGACACCGTGTTGTCAAATCTGCCAATAAAAACACACTTCCTTCTTCGTATTTCTTTCTCCTTCTCCTTCTTCATATAATTGAAAACTTAAATTTTCATTAGGTAATTTGTTCTTACATTTACCATTGTAGCTACTTGTTCCACCTTGGTGTAGCTCCAAGCAGGGAACACTGCCGCAGACAGAGGTCCAGGAACCATTTAATTTAACCCTGCTCAGAGCAGAGTTAAATTGTACTAGGCAATCTCCACTCTCTTCCCCAGCACACAAACAACCCAAGGAAACGTTCAGGAAAATAAAGCTAATGTGAACAGACTGCCTGTGTACTTACTCTCTCCTCTCATTTGCTCTCTCAGTTACAGAAAATCTTCAAGTCAGAGGCACAGAGCCCTGGGCATTGCATTTCTTTGGAAACTTAGGCAAATTTAGAGCAATGTGCATTCAGTTTGTCCCTCACTGCTCTGTTTATCTTTCCTATTACTTATCACAACATAATTTTGCAGGAAAATTGAATAACATGCAAAGATCATGCCAGAGGTGGTGGCTTTGCCCCAGCTGCCCAGAAAGCTGGCCTGAAATGCACGATACTTGCAATAGCTAGTTAGTCTGAGTATATTATTTTGGCCTTCTTTTCTCTACAGACTTCTGTACTTAACATGGTTTATGTCAATAATTCATAAGGCAAATTACATTAAAACTTTGTCATCATATCAATAATCCAAACAATGAATGTGCTGATCAGCTCCTACAATTTACAGAGTATTATACAATGTACTGCCAAAAAATAGGATGAAATCTGCACACTGAAATACTGACAAAGTCTTTTCTTTTGGGTTCATTACTTAATGACAGACTAAGGCTTTGCAGAGGATCGAAATGCCATTTTACAGTGGATGTCAAAGTTTCAAAATTCGGCTTTGTTCCAAATGAGACTATTTCAATATTCCTCAAGAAGATGAAATGCTGAGAGATGGAAGTGTGGGGAGAGAATATGTTGATGAATCAAAAGTTAAAAAAAAAAAAAGGTTACAATTTTGACATTAATAGCGCATTAAATAATTTAAAAATGGAAGAAAAGATCAAATAACTAAACATTTTTGAAACCTTGTTCCAAATATATCAAATTTCATTATTTAAATATTCTGAAAATATTAATCTCCCCCTGCAGTTTTCATCCAAAATATAATTCTGATATCAACTATTCTGCTAAATGTTGGACACAGTTTTAATCTGTCTTTTTATTTTTACTATCTGTAAGTTTTACTGACTTTGATTTACACTGAATGACAACTCATGAATCCCATTAGCAGAATGGATTATGTTCATTATTTTCTATTTCAGATTTCAGATGCAGTGATACAAATTTTTTTAACTCTTCATTTGTTAAGTACATACTAACAAATCTGTGGACACAGAACAAGCTGTAATATAAACTATCTGAAAAAATATTATTACTGGAGATGCTCCTGCCACATAACAGGTCTGCATTCCTACTGGGATATTTATATTTTTTATATTTATATTTGAAAACTTATATGGATATATTTATTTATGCTATTAAAAGTGATGACATTTCATATGTTATGAATCACATATTTAAAGACAAAAAATCAATCACAATTATGTTATAAAAAACTGAAATATATCCAAATCTCTGTAACACTAAACAGATTTTTGGATCAAATTATAAGGTTACAAGTATGGAGCATATAACATTTTATGTGATTTTATTAACACCACTCACTTCGTCTTTAAGTCATATAGATAACAAATTATATTAAGAGAAATTTCTATCCTTCATATAACAGGAATGCAACCTGGCTACCTATTCCCATAGAAATATTCCATTGTAAATGAAAATTGACTAATAAAATCCTCTGATCTCTGTGTGTGTGTTTGTGTGTTTTCATGTGGGGAAATTCATTAGTTCTTGCAAGGAAGTTGATGCCTTCCTCTTATTATCTTCATATTTGTTTGATGAAGTTAGAGGAATGCCACATTGAGGTTCAGGGTTCTTGATATAAAATATGCAAATAGCATCTATAAAAGATTCAGGTCATCTGCATAAAGCACCCTCAGGCAAGGTTCATTACACCTTAATGTAACTAGAAATTTGAAAAAAAAGTCCCACATGCCCTTGTTTAACAGCCTGAAATAAACCAAGAGCTGAACTGTGCAACACTGATTAATTTCCTCAGTAGGTGTTTTGCTCGTAAAGAAGACAGAATTTGCAAGGACCTAGGCCACACTGCAAAAGGCACCACAATAGTATCACTAAAGAATCTCCATAGAGCAAGAGATGTTGGTTCAAGCCTTATTTAGGAGTTTACTGATCCTTGCTGTGCTTTAACTATTCTGGCCTGCCACCATCCCTTCTGCCTATGAAGATCTGTCAACAGTCCTGTGTTGCTCACTGCAAAACACCTTCACAGGTGATGTACCACCCTATTAGGGCAAGTGGGAGCCTCTGACCCACCAAGGCCAGAGGGCAGGATGCCCTCTAGTTTTGAGGGGATTTAGCTGCTGGACTGTCCCACTCACATGAGAGGCTTGAGTCAACCCATTTGCAACCTTCTTCCAAGTCCTGGGCTCCAAGCACAGGGACAGAAGGACAAGGATGGAGCTGAGAACCACATTGCTCTCCTTTGGTCAGACACAACTTGTGTCACACTGCATTTTTGCCTGCTGGGCAGAGCTATGCAGAGAAATCGCATGTCTCTTCCTCCCTGGGCATCTTGACCTCTACAACCAATACAAATGAGGCCTTGATCTTCCTTGGTGTTTTGTTTCTTTTTTACAGAGGTGGGTAAAATAATATGTTTCAGCCATACTCAGACATGTACTGAGGTAACAGAGAGCCATAAAAATTATGTTATTTTATTTTCTCTATTCTTCCCTTTGGGCAAAGAGATGCAATCAGCCTGCCTGGGATGGGTCCTATGCATGGTAAGGCTGCAGTGGAAGATGGTCCAATGTCCCTAAAACACGTATTGTAGAAGGACCAAAACAGAACAGATCTCAAACACCACCAAATACGCTAGCAACTTTAGCTAACAGATATTTCCCTGGTTTTTTAGCAACGTAAGGCCTATGACTTGAGTAATGAAACAGTTCTTCCCACAAAGCATGGAGCCTCATTGCTCAGACTAATGACCTCTTCACACAAGGTGTTCCCCACCAGAAGCAATGCATGCCTTGCTGCTCCACAAGAGACTTCTCCTCGTCAGAAGAGGCAGTGCTCAGGTGCCACATGACCAAAACTAATTTACAAATGAGTTTTCCTACTCACAAAGTACTGAGCAGCTTGAGCTGAGGATAATGTCTTCACACTGTGTTTGCTGACAGCCTGGGTGTGATGATTATTTCCAAAGTCTGGGGTTTTTGTTTGGTTGTGTACGTTTGGTTTGCTCAGTAAAAATTTACCTTGGTTGTACTTTGGTTTTCATTGCCTGAAGGATACATGAGGCTGCACGATGATGCAAATTGCAAATCAGCTAAATGAAAGCAGTAATAATAAACAGTGTCAGTAAATTCAAAAGTCTTTTGACAGGGAAAATGTCAGTGGAAGACAGAGGTTTTTTCTCCTAATTATTGTGAAGAATGTAACAGTTAAACATTATTTAACTGTAAAAGTTAATTAGGAATGACACATTTTTATATTACATATTGAGGAATAGTCATAGAGAAAAGCAAATCGAGAAATGTTGAATAAAAACTGTTATATTTTCCTTAAATTAATGCCAGGAGATATTGCAGCTCAAATAAAGGTAAGATTTTGTAATATTTTGAAACTCATGACATACTTTTTGGAACATTTTGCTTTAATCAATGATAAAGAGGCACAAGCTAGGTGCTTGAAAGGGAAAGCCTGTAGCTTTCATTTTAATTTTTTTTCTATTCTTGTAATTATTTTTAAAGGAAATTACTTTCCTGTTGGTGACAGATGGCACTGACATTCAAATATCATAGCACACTGAAGTAACAGGACAGTGATGACTTAAAAGTACAGTCATTGCAAGATGTACATTCAGCGAGGTTCTACTGTTTTGTTGTTGTATTTGGGAAAACGTGACAAATAATGAAGGAATTATAATACTTTGTTGTCTAGAAGGTCCAGTTCTGAGCTTCACAGTCCCTGTGAGAAGTCTTACTTAAAAAACAGTTGGAAATACAAATGACAAAAATGTGCTTATTTTCAGCTCTGTCTTCGTCCTTGCTCCTGTGGCTCAGCTACAGCAGCACGGAGAGGACAACCCTCCTCCCAGAGGGGTACGATGCTGAGGGTCTCACTGCCAGCTCACTGTATTCTGGTGTCCATAAACCAGCAAACCTCCATTGAAATTGTTCCCTGAATGGCAGATTATCTCGCTTTTACAGACAAAGTCTGAGGCTAAATTTGTATTGACTTGCACAGTGGCACAAAGCAGCTGATGGCCTGGGGTGAAGTCCTCTCTCTAACATCTTAGTCCAAATGTGAGAGAGGAGACTATCTTTTATTTGACTGAAAGTGTTTCCTGCCATTCTGATGAAGAGTCAGTCGTGGATTTGCTACGTGGAGAAGGGGGAAGGGGCAAGGAGAGCTGTCAGAGGCCCTTTAGGCCCCCATGCTTCATGTTAAACCATGAAAGAAGCCATGTCCTCTTCTTCCCTTCTTGCCCCACTCATCCTGAATCTCACTAACTGTATCTCCACAGGGAGTTACAGTCCTTTCAGCTTACTTCACACTCAAAGCCTACAAGATACTGATGAGGGTATTTCACTGTATTTGGTTGAATTTAGGATCTACAGACACCTTTGGGCATGCAGTGCTGAGGAAAATAATTTAGCAGTAGTAGTACCGACAGCAAAGGAAAATAGCTATTACCTGAAAAGATCTGTTTCTCCAACTGAAAATTAGCCCAGAAGACCAAATTACATTTTAGTGCAAGACTGAACCAGCCACACTAGATGGAATTTGCCAAACACCTCATCATCTTACAAGAGGCAACAACTCAACTGCTATCACTAAACAAAGAAATGCTTCCCAGACAGAGCTAAAGCAGCTTCAGAAAAGAGAACATAAAAACGTAAAAGGCTAATTCTCCAGACTTGCTAGTTTATGGAAGAACTTGAAATTGCATATTTAAGACCTGCACTTAGAATAAAATTCCACCCCACTGGTGTTTTAAATGGAACAGGATATTATGAATCTTTATTATGTCTGTGGTGACCTGTCAGTATGAACTTGGGATCTACCCCAAAGAGGGAGCCCCAAGCTGTCTCTGAGGGGCCACAGGCTAACTGTGATGGACAGGAGGAAACTGTTCTCATGACTGTGTGTGCTGCAGAGAAGAGCATATGTGCTTGGGAGATAATGTCAATGTGGGATACCAGGCATGGACTGACGTACATTTTTTTCCTGATAAAGGAACATTGATGACTACCAACTCAGATGGTAAAAGTTTTTACTCATTGTACTCAGTGAGGCTGCCATCTCCGCAAGTTCCCGTGACCACAATGCCCATGGCAAGTTAGAAAATGCTCACAGCACTGTCCAGAGACAAACTCTGCAAATGATCTCTGGTGAAGGAGCTGCATTTCAGATAGCTGGATCACAAAGCAGAGAGCCAGTGAAATACTGAACAAGTCACAAAAACCTCTCCAAACACGGACTTCCCTAAAACTCAAAAATAATTGCGCTGCTATGCCAACAGCATCTGATCCTATCCTAACCAGAATTTCATCCATAAAAACCAAATGGCACCCTAGGATATTGTCCAATCAAGACTTGCTCAGATGCTGAGAACATTGGAGAAAGCAACAAAAGGAAATCACGCCCCATCAGGGAGAATTTCCTTCCTCCACCTCCCCCCAAAAGGAAAAAAAAACAGGTCCTTTTTCAGGCCAGTAAGCATAATGTTTGCCTGAGTGAGTGTTTCTATGTTTCCTACTTGATCTAAACTAGGTCTGTAAAAGCAGGGCCAGTGATTGACAGGTTTTGAATGTGAGCATGGCAGGAACAGCCTAAGCCGCCTACTGTCTGTATCCTTGAGGTATGGATGGTACACATCTCTCAGTTGCCTTTCTGATATTTACACACAAGCAGGAGATCTGTGGCCTGACTGAGTTACCTCAGTGCAATCATGTGGGGCTGTGTTTTAGCACCGAGACCTTGGGGAGAAGAGAAGGGCAAAGGGATAGTGGAGTCAGAGCATCACAGAGGATGTTCTGCACAAAATGAACAATCATTCATGCTTAGATCTTCTCTACCATGTCTGTCATTTGCTTATACATGGCTGCTATGGGTAGGACCACTGTTTATTCTAAAATCACACCTGTGATGGATTTAAATATAGAAGTAGGATGTGAATATAAACAGTAAATTTATTTTCGTCAAAACAGTACTACAGCTAGCAGCAGACTATCCTTGATTCAGAAAGCACTCTGGCACGCACTTAAATCTCAGCGGGGTTTAATTGGGTTTAAAGGTACTCTGAAGGCTTTGACCTACACAGCCATTACAAGTGATGTTGTGAATGCACAGAGCATATAAAATGGCTTATGAAAACCTTTTAATCTTTTCTTGAGTTGTACCACATTACATGAAGCAAACCTCTAAGGAGAGCATTACTCAGGTTATATTGTTGCCTACATTTACTTACCAGCCTTCTGTTTTTTACTTGTACATCAATCCCTGTCCACCATATCCTGAAAAGCAGAAAACCAAGATAGAAAGAAAACTACACAAGGATCTGGGTCAGACTGAGTAATACATGCTAGAATTTAGCTACAAAATTCTGTATAGGATTTCAGGAAAAGTGCCACATTTTCAGATCCTTAAATGCCAGGTTATATATAGCATTCAGATGAGAATTTCTTCCTGCACATGCAGAAATTTCTTTTTTTATAGAGCCACTATATAAAAGTAACTTTTAATATAAATGAAAAGCAAATTTCATTTGAAATGCAAGCAGTGTGGCCAATTGAAAGGAATTAAATGTCTAGTCAGTGGATCTAACTTTGGCCTCTCTAACAAAATTTTTATGGAATTGTCCCACTTCAAGAACACATTAATTTCTTTTTCTCCTCCCTAAGAATTCATCCTGCACTATTAAAAGTAAAGGAGTCTCTGAGTTCACCATGTAGATGTGTTAAATCCTAAGCACTGGTTTAGAAATGACAAATATGTTTTATTTCCAGAAGAATGGCGCATACCCCTTTCACCTCCATGCAAAGTGACGAAAAGCCATAGATATTGCAAGACTGAATAGGAGAACCCTTGCATGCAGCTCCACATTGCAGAACTATACATACACTCATATATAGTCACAATTCCTGTATCAGTGAGAAGTATGATCACACTTATATAATATGCTTAGGAGAGACTCTTAGGAACAAAAGATTTCAGAATAGCTGTACTTCTGTTCAGTTACCTGGTGAGCCAAGCATCAGGCTGGAATTCAAGACACTGTTGGGTGAAATTGGGTGAGTCACATCACCCAGTGACTCATAGAATTAGGATTGTAAAACTGATTTACCGGGGACAAGCGCTGCATACAGAAGAACTATTATTCTCATTCCTGCCAGGGAAGAATGTCCAATACTGCCCTTACGGAACTTAATGAAGAAAATGTAGATTGACCTGATTCAAAATGAAGTCAACATTCACAGATTAGAATCCATTTGGGATGAAGCTTTGCACATAGATCCAAAATGCTCATAGGCACACTGGACTGGCTCCAAATTCACAATTTTCACCCATTTTCAAAAAAAAAAAAATTAAGAGCTCTAGAGATAATATCTACTAAAATTAATATATTTTAAAATTCCTTTTAGACTCAAATAGAGAAATCCTTCTCAATGAGAGACACCATATCCTCATTACAGCACAGTAGAAAGTTTCTAACAGTCTCCATTTGCTGCTCTCAGCTTGCTTGCAAAAGATTTATGTACAGGGTAGAAATTACTTTAAATATACTTTTTTTAAAAAAAAAATCTACTTACGTGCATTTTATTCACTTTTATTCTGCTTTTGATTTATTTATTTCAACTTAGCTGTGACATCAACAGAAAACTTTTTAATTGTGAGCATAGTGAAGGAAAGGTTGTGGAATCACCATAATCAAGACTATTTAAGAATGTTTTAGATAAACAACTGTCATTAATAACACAGGCAGAGTAGGACATTTATTTTGCAATTTAAAGTATTCTTTCTTAAGCAAAAGTGAAATAATATTTACTGTATATGAATGGCAGACATAGCACAACTCACATACTACAGTGTTGATAACACAATTCACTGCTATAAGTCTAGTGCAGTCTCTGGTCTGGAAGTCACCATCGGCAATATTTTTTGTATATATTGTCTTTCAGTTCTTAACTTTTCCTACTGCACACTAAAAGTACTATGAAAAATCCAAATCATGACTCTTCCTTTATGCGTTTTTTATTACAGTCAGCTAAGTGAAATGTACAGTTCAACCATACTCATCTGGAATTTTTATGTCCCTTTATAAAATATGATCATTTTTTCCAGGGCAGTAGTTATTATCTACACCTTGCAAATGCATAGCCTGCTGATTAGAGTGAAATATGGCCCCATCTCCTGTAACATACGCAATCCATTTCAGGAAGGATGACTTACTACCATGTTCTGCTGCTGCTATGGGTCCTGCTGTTTTGTCCTGCCTTCATCCTCCTTTTTCTCTTCTAGTCATAGCATTAACATTTATAACGAGTATAAACAGACCGTACTTGGCAACTGCAAGATCCAGATGCCTTGCTTGGGAATATATTTCCAATGTCTGCCTTTGCGGTTTGTCCCTTCATTAGCTACGCTCCTAGCAGTGCTGATGGAACAGAGAGGTCTATCTGGGCTGGCTGATAGGATTTCTCCCTTCCCCTGCTTCTCTGTGACTCACTTTCAATTCTCAGGTTGACACATTTATCTTAATTCTCATATACAAGATAATAATTTCTGTTGATAATTACCTCCAAAATGTATGTGTAAATACTTTTCATCCTAATCAACCTTAAAATGGAAATATGCTTAGCTTTTATTTTACACCAATGAATAATTAAAATTTTGGATGTCTATTTCTTTATTCCTCTTTATAAAACTAGATAAAATGTAGCCAGCCAGTGACTGATCCCTGTCTAATAATGTGTTATTGTTAATAATAACTGTGTCATTAGGAAATGTGATTCTTCACGGTAAATGACATCTGCTTTGGACGACTGCAGATAAGTATAATGACATCAAGAAGAAAAAGGAGAAACTGGTTAATCAGAAGTGAGGCCTCTTAATTGCAGAGACATTAAGATCTAATGTGAGGTCTGCTGGTTTTGAACTAGTATCATGAGTTTAGTGGGTCAAGCATTAGATTAATCTGAGGCTCAGCAGAGTCCTAGCTGGAGTGTGTAGCTGTCATCACAGTAGGAATGATGAATTTTAACGAAAGATCACAGAGATTTTAAACAATGAAGCAGCAACATTCTTTTCAAACAACTTACATTGACTAGAGGAGAAAGCAAAGATCTGAAGTCTAATAGACTCTTCCAGGTAAACCAGGATTTTATAAAATGCCAAACAGTCTTGGATGCATCAGTGGCACAGAGACAGTTTAAATTGCCTGATTGGATCAGGGAAGATAACACATTAAGCTACAAAGAAGTTAATCTAAAGTATGAATGGTGCACTTGTTATCTTCTGTCCAGCAAGCTGAAGAGCACAATATTAGCTCTTACTATAACGTACACTGAAAGAAAACAATATAATTTCTAGGTGGAGCTACAGTACAGAGCTACTTATTTGCCTAACCCAGAACTGCTGAGAAAGGGCCAGGTATGTTCTATTGGCACTTTTGCTTCCTGACACAGTGAAGAAAGCAAAGCATTACCATGTGTGTAACCAATACCACCAGAGAGCCAGAAGCATCAGCATGAAGTACGAAGGACAAAATCTGGAAACTTTTTTCTGCTTTGCCTTATTTCGGTTTGCTGTTCCCTGAATGGTGATTTGCTGCCACATTGTCCAGTTTTAGTGAGCTGATTTTATTCAAATGTGGTACAAGTTACAGTGGGAATTCAGGACTTTTCACAGAGAGAACTAAAAAGGTGCAATTACCCACTAAAATGACTACTAACTAATTGGCTCATTCAATAGTTTCACCATGAAGACAGTATATGTACGATTATCTGATTAAAGGCTGATTGCAGTAAACCCTGTGACCCACGAGTAAACACGATGACCCATGAGGACCAGAGGAACCGTGCCAGGTGGTGGAAACCCAATATCCCACCTGATGCAAAGGGAGCCCCTGGACTGGGCTGCTTTCTAAGAAACTTGCAGGGGAATGATTTAATCACTGTTCAATGTGAAACCCACCCAGAAGAGTCAATGAGGAAAAGTCTCCCCAGAAAGCCATGCCAACTAGAGAGGGCTATTGCCTACAGGGTAAAGAACTTGTGAGATGCAGGGAAAAGAGATTGTTGGAATTGTGTAAAACTTATTATAGGATGTTTTAGGGGAGGCTGGGGAATGTGCAAAATTTGTTATGGGATGTTTAGAGGAACAATCAAAAGCAGGGAAAAGAAGGGGCCATGTTGGATTGGGAAGAAACAAATATGGGAAAATAAAGAGACAATGAGATAAAAGGGGCTGGTCAAGTTTAGACAGGCTGCTGGTCAGTATACTTGCCTGACTGAGCCCTGCATTTGATCATCACAGTCTGTCCCTTCTTTTCATTAAATCCTATTTCTAACCATCTTCTGTGTATGTGTGCTCCCTGAGTGGGTGCGATTGAGCGCTAGCAAACTTCAAGCTGGCTAGCAGGCAAGTAGGGTAAGAGGTCTGAATACCAGCACTTGGAGTGGGACAGTGAGCTTAAGCAGCTTATAGGTGTGGGTGCCAGCAATGGGGGGAGACCAGGGGATCTGAGGCCAGCTACTGGCTACACTGAGTGCTTAAGGCCAGCAACCAGAGGGACTTGCATGTAGAGGAGGAACAGGATCAGACCTTCTGTAGTGTTCATGTTTATGTGCGTGCTGAGTGCAAGTGCTGGTAAAGGCATTGTGTTCTGCTTGTGTTGACCTGTGTGGCCAGCTATGTTCTGTAGGTGTGTGTGCCCATGCGCACATATGTGTTTTTTTTGAATACACAGTCGGCATGGTGACAGGTTGGACCTGGGAGTGTGTAACAGCAGCCTCCCATTCATTGAGTTGGGACAGGAGGAATCCCCCCAGGTCCCATAACCAGACTTGGCCACCTATAACAGTAGATTATTCATCACTGATGGCCAAGAGAGAAAACAGAGGGACCTCAAGGATGCTGTACGTGTCACCATATCATTTCTATTTTCATCATTTTTTTTCTTTAGTCAAATATGACTAAATCTTATCTGCAGTTTTCTGTAATCCTGTCAAGATTTCCAGTGAAAGACAAACTGAGCCATTGCAGGCTGAGCCTTTTTCTCTTTGAAAGAGTAATGCAAATGTGTGATGTCCCAAGGGTTTGCATGGAGAAATGTTGTCAAACAGCCTGATCTATGTCAATAAGATCAAGATGCTGGGCACTGCTGAAATCAAGTGAATATTTGAATCCCAGATCAAAACATATCAAAAGCAGAATAAGCTTTGCAATGCAATTGCTGAGGAAAGAACTCAGCAACACAACAAAATGAAAAACACAAAGGGGTGTTTTTTTCAGATTATATAGCAGCTACTTGGGTTATAGGCTTCGTGGCATTTCTGAACTACAAAATTATCATCCCTAATGCTCTGCCACAGATATGCATGACAGAATCATATCACCTTTGTATTGTTCGTAATTAAAAATTGATTATAAGACAGGATGGAAAAGGCAGACAGTGAAACACTTTCAAGGTTAATGGTTCCTCAAAGGTTAGAAATGGTTCCATCACAGGCTTTCTCTGTGGCTTTGGCCTACTCAGCCTTCCCTCTACTTCAGCTATTCATATACAGTAACAAAGGCAACACCTCGAAGTGCTAGGGAGTTGACAACGCTCTCTGGCATGTGTGAAGTTTTCAAACACTGCTCTGGTGAAAATCAGAACTGCTGTAGCCCATGGCTGGGTTATGTTTCTGTCAATGCCAACTGAGTGGGAACTTGACCATGAATGCGTCTCAACAGTACTATAACATCAATTCTAAATTTCCCGCGTAGATGTGAGAGAAATGAGATTGAACGATGACTCCTTTCCCTTCAGTGGGCAAAGCAAAAAAACAACTGAACTGTTAACTTGTTGTTAAAGGATCTCTGATTTATTTTCCTTGGATGTCTTGAAGAGAAACATATATACAGAAATTCTACTCTTCAAGTCTGAAGAAAAAGAGGGATCGTGACTTTGTGATACATGTAATTAGAGTGCAAATGACAGAAAAGAATGGTGGATTCTGAATGGCTCAGTGGGTCGTCTCCCGGCTCTTATTTTCAGTATGAAATGACTCAGTAAATTCCTATTCTCTTAAATTCTACAGTTTCACAGGCCTGACTGAAATGTGTTTTTAACAAACTCAAAATGACAAGTTCAGCTGGGCAGAGAATCATTAGAGTGCAAAACCAGTGAAAGTTCAAGTGAATAATGAAAGTTCCTGTACAATTTGCGTTAGATCCATATGCTACAGTGAGTAATAAGCAGAATTTTAACACATATACAGGAATTAACGGGACTGATTACTAGTATTAGCAGGCATTTCGAGAAGATAATGATTCAGGTTTTACAGAGCTGTTTCATCTTTATTTCAAATAGAAGAATAGAAGTTATGCTCCCAGCATTGAAATAGACTTCCATAAACAAAACAGAAGATATTTTATAAATCTTCCTTTCTTGTCTAAGCCTAAATGAGTCATGACCAGTTATATTCCCACAAGTCTCAGCTACCTCTGCCAAATTGGCTTCAGGAAAAATAAAGTATTCCGTAATTCTTTTATAACAAGGGGCAACAAGGGGCAAGGCAAAGAATTTGGAATCATGGTTCCCAAAAGATAAGATGAATTTTCTCTAATTAATATGTCCATTTCCTGACAAACAGAATTTGTTCCACTCATACTAATGGAAATGTATATGTGTCTTTAGTTTCAGAGTAGCACAAAGGATTGGACATGCATTTCTAGGCCACTTATCTCAAAAAGGAGCCAGTAGCACCGGAAGACATTCAGAGAAGGGCAGCAGAATGATTCAATTTACAGAAGAGCTTCCAGAAGTGGAATGACTAAGTTACAAATCTTAATTCTGTGAAAGAATGACAGATGGAAGGTGTAATATATGTCTGTGTAATTATGGGTGTCAAGAAGAGGACAGACATGGATTAATTGTTTACTGGCTTTTCAGGTAGAAGATCCAGGAGGAATCAAACAAAGGCAGTAGGAGTCAGGTTTAAGAAAAACAAGATCTGATGAGTCTTCAGGCAGCTGCTTGAGGAATTAATTGCTGAAGGATTGTGAAGATGCTAAAAGTGTACATGGGTTACATAGAAGACTGGATGAGTTCATGAAACAAAAACCCATAGAGGATTACAGAACACAGAGGAACCATATCTGGTAAAGAAAGACTGTGGACTGAAAGTGGTTGGAGTCTGGGAGAGTACTACAAGTGATGGTATATGCTTCCTCTGTTACTGTACTCCTGTCTAGAAGTATGCTTACTGCCACTGCCAAACACAGGCTACTAGGCTCAAAATAATTTAGGTGGAGGTAGTAAGGCTGTGACTGTATTGAAATTAGTTGAAAAAACTTCCATTAACCTCAACATGGGTTATTTCCTTCACTTCAGTTATTATCTTCTGGGTTTTAGTCCACCACAGTTTATGAGTTCACTGTGTTACTTTGCACAAGTAATGAGATTTACATACCCTATACTTAGGACATCAACACTTAACTTCTAGAGAAAGTAACAACACCATTTTTACAGCACTTTGAAAAACACTAATTACCGAGATCTGTTGGCACTTGAAATGGGAGTCTTTCACTTTCAATTGATTTTATTTGAAAAAAAAGGGTTTTTTCCATTGCTCAGCTTCATCTATCTGTTCAAGTAGAGTATATTCATTTTAAGAGATCTGTTACAACTCTTTCTTTCTGTGGAGTCTCTCCTACTTGACATCCAAGACTTAGTTTAGATCTTGGTCTGTGCTGCTTCTCATTCAACAGCTAGAGAATATTTTGAGAATTAAGCATGATTAAGAATTTTGTATCACCCAAATACATGATTCATTTGATTCTTAAAAGCCACCAGGACTGCTACAGTTCAGTAATTACATCTATGATACTACATAGCTGACTTTTGGTGTCACTCAGATAATGTTATTTAAGGCTCCAGTGGCATTATCATATTTTGTTTTCTCTTTGCTTTCCCAGGCAATTTTAAGCACATTCTCATGTACCCTTTGATTTCTTTCATGTGAAATCTCCAAAATGGCATATGGTAAAATGTTCCACCCTCTACTGCCAACACTCTTGTAAGCCAGTGTGTCCCACCAGTCGTAATATCTTTCAATCTTGACTGCTCCTAAAATATCAAAGGCATTACCACTACTCAGTAGTTGAAGTAATATCACAGCTGAAGTCAGCTGCAAAGCAAAGTTTGACTTAGCTGGTAGCACTCACAGTGCATGGAATAATTCTTCTCAGGGATGGAGTTAAGAATGTGATAAATTAATTCATTAATCTAGAATTTCTGTTTCAATGTGATAGATACTATAGGTCAGAAAGCAATGAAGACATACACGTGTACAAGTACAACAGGACTGCTACACTACAAATGCAGTTCAATAGCTCTGGTTATTGTACATCCTAAAAACTACTATTTCACAAATTACTACTACCCATTTAATTGTAATCCACACTAGCGAACAACAGAGCAAGTGCTTTTCTTAGCTTTTTGGCTCATTGTGACTTGGCTTTACTGTACCACTCAATCTTTTCATCTTCTATATCAAGCTGTCTCTTTCCTCTTCAGCAAACCATGGTTTTATCTACTCTTAAACCCTCTTTGAAATGTCTTCAGTATTTTTCTGTTCCCTGGTGTGCTTCCTCCTATTCTTTACATTTTATTTAAACAGTCTCTTAATCTTTTGGAATTGAACAGCTGTTAAATCTTCTTTTAAATTGGTCTTAATTACTATTGCTTTCTGTTCTCATCTCTAATCCATTTTACACCTGTAATCCTGTAGCAGCTTCTTTCCTTTTTTTTTTTTTTTTTTAAATAAAACTTGATACAGACATTTTGGAGGTGTCCTCTTCTTGTTTTTAGCTTTACAGGAAACCTGGGGGTGCCTGTACTTACCTATTTCAGTTCAGTCATTTTTCTGACCACTACTGAAACCCAGAAAGGCAGCAGAGGAAAATAGGAGAGATGAGGCTTGCGGTTGCCACTCCTGTTGCAACTTCAGCCCTTTGATTAGGAACAGACTCATTGTCAGCAGTCTAGAGATATTAAGCAAAGATTACTTAGGATCTCTCACTCACTCAGTAAAGGACTTTCAGAGGTTCTTTCAGACTCTAGTACAGTTGAAGACAATTATTTGCCCCTGAAGAGGGTTATTCAGTTTCTTCACATTGGCATTCAAGGTTTAGACAGCTGGAGGAGAAATCCTGATGCCCTCAGGTCTGTCTATGATCCAACACTGGGACAGACCTCATGTTTTTGGGGGTTTTTTTTGTATGACACAGTAAAGTAATTATAATGATTAAAAAATTGAATAAATTATTATAAACAACAAGGAGATAGGCAACAGAATATTAAAGGAAAGAACTGAAAATATGTCTGTGAAAGCCTTTCACCCAATCACTGAAGAAAAGAGCCCACTTTACGGACCTCAGCAAAAATGCGTTTGTGCTTTATCTGTGTTCTTCAGAACAGCTGCTGCTGACTTCACTTGACGTAACAAATCTATTTTGTGTACAGCTTTTGGCCAGCATCTTCATTTCTGACCTGGCAAACCAAGTCAAATTCTTGCATTTTATTAATTTTTTCTTAGTTTTGGCACTTACCCTTATTTGATCTGGGAAGTTACCAGTTCCACTGTATAAGTTATTAGCTAGCACTCAAAGGAACTGGATATATTATCTACAGATGATAGATATTAATGATTCAGAAGTCAGAAGTCATTTAACCTTTCTGTGCCATAATTCTGAAAACTTTAAAATATTTTTTTTTGAGCATGCGAGATCAAGATCTGAAAAGCAATTTCTAAGGAACAGTTTGTGACTTACTGAAACATGGTTATCTAGACAAGTCAAAGGGATTAGCTGGCTTTGTCCCTTCCCAATTCCTTCATGCTCAGTCTGTGCAGCTACTTCACAGGTCCAGGCAAAAAAGGGGCTGCTTGTTCAGCGTTTCGTAAACAGGTGAGTACAGAGATTATCAAGAGGTATAAGGCAAGAATATGGAATATTGGTTATATGCTTCCTGTTTATGTCAACAAAGGTGATTTATCAGCTATTTCAAGTAACTGCTTTTCTGAACCAATTGACAAGGACTGTATTTGGGTGCATGTCACAGGGGGACTCAAACTGTCAGGCCAGGCTGATGTTTTCTAGGTTGGCTTAGATGATATACACCCCTTACTCTAAAATCTCCTTTTTCATTGTGCCTGTGCCCTCCTCCTCTATTTTCGTAACAGTTCTTACACTCGAGCACAGGAGACCACAAAACACAAGCAGCTCCCAGGCTTCTGCTGCTGCAATGACTCTTTGTAAAACAACCAGAGGGATCCTGACGGATCAGCTCCCTTTTTATATCCTGCACACTGTGGTCTCTACATTCAGAAGCAGGTTTCTGAGAAGTTCTGAAGCAGCATAGCAGAAAAGTATCCTGCCTCCTTTCAAGAGCTTTCCTTGACAGCTGCCATGTGCAGTTAATCTAAGTTAAAAATGTTACTGTTAGACTTACATTAATGTGATTAATACACTGCTGTATATTTAAATGGATGAGTTAATATCTCTACACAAAAGTGAGGAGTTCATATTTCTACAGAAAAGTCTACAAAAAAAAAAAAAATCCTTCTGGATAATAAACAAAGTGAAAGATACTATCTCAGTCCTAGTCAAGGTGTATTTGCTACCAGACATAGGAAAAAGAAAAAAAAAGACTAGCAGGAGGTGTGTCTAAGTTAGCAGAGTGTCAGCTCCATGCCCTGAAGTTGCTGGTTGTTAAGAAGCCTCCACCTTCTGGCAGCTTCTTAACTGTTGAGGAAAGGAACTGCCTCTGGACACCTACAAATTCTCCGTGTCCTGGTAGGTTGCCATCACAATTAAATTCACAGCTCCTACTTGCTTAGGGTGGCAAAGGAGCCATACTTGGCCAAGAACTGGACTCACTTAGTGTTTAAATCATATAAGCAAGCGCAGAGAGAGGTAAACATTCCCAGCCAACGAGATACAGATAACTCTATGTGTACCCACACAAGATAGACACTTCAATGGGCTGTATTCCTGACCTATAGATAGCTCTTCTCTTTCACTCATCAGAGCAACTATTAACCTTTAATGTGTCTGTCACATAGTGCACATAAATATCTCTGTACATATAGATATGTGTTCTTCTGTTATGTGTGTATGTATAGATATGTGTGTTCTATGTACACACACACAAAAGTATAAATATCTATAATCATATTCTGGCATAGTATATAATCTGGCCATTCATAAATCCATAAATCTTTCAGATTATAGATGAAGACTATATTTCCTTCAAAATTATCAAAATATAAATAGAATTATTTCCCTTTCCTATAAAAGCTGGTAGTGGAATGCCCACATTAGAAATTAGCTCTACTGCAGTGTTTTGAGCTATTACTCAAAAGAGTTACTGAGATGTCACAAGACATTAAACAAAGTTGAAGAAACAGAACAAAAATTTTGATCATTCCTTCATAACACAACACCTGGTTTCATAGTTGACATAAACAGATAAGACAAATCTGTGTTACCTTACGTTCAATGAAATATATGTGATCTACTGGAAGTATGAGTAACAGCTTGAACATACCGAATATGTAATAATCCAGTAGAGTTCTGCTTATAATAGAGAATTCCAAGGCTGATTTTTTTTTTTTTTTTTATTTTGCTTTGATGTGATATAATCTTAAAATGGCAACCAGTTTTCTGGCAATTCTTTTAAAAACCTGTTCAGAATGGTTCCTGAGTGTTTTACAAACTATTAAAAAATAGGTTTGGTTTAAAAATTGTATGTGTCATTGCCTATTCAATTAATTTCTTAAAGCCAATTTCCCAGCAACAGAAAGATGCAGGAAATCTTATAATCAGATGCAGTGAGATTTTAGTCCCTGTCAACTATAGCAGTGTACTTAAAGCAAAGATTCACTGCTTCCTTCCATAGAAAGCTTCAATATATGAGTCTGTGAACTGCAACAGAAAAATATATTTAGGTAGAGAATGGAGAAAATGATTGAGAGACATCCCAACATTACGCAGGGTAGATGTGGGTCGCAACCATGGCAATGATGGCAAACAGATTAATGTTTTAAGCCTACATATTTTTCTATATATACCCAACAACAGTAAGATTCTGGACTATATTCTCCACAACTTGTACTAGCATTGACCGCAAGGAGACACAATATATTTTTCATAAACTGCTAAATTATTGAGAAGACACAAGAAACTGCCAGAGCATTATAATTCTGTTGGAACCAAGGGGGAAAATTTTAAAAGTTACATATTCCATCTGAACCAATGCATGCATGATTGATGAGAAAGCACAATTGTCTCATTTTGTATTTTGTAAAATTTCACATCAGGGTGCTAGAATTTCAAATTACTTTGACCATTGCCATAATTTAAATTCACCTGTGATTTTTGTATTTCTCTAAACTCACACACAGTTGCAATCCAAAACAAATAAGTACACAAATAAATCGAAAAGCAGGCAGCTTGTGGGATTTTAGGAAGCTTTACAATATGCAAAAGCTGCTGAAAGTGTTTTTGAATATGGCACTATTGCCTATAAAATGGGCTTGTTAAATGACATCTACCTAAATGACAGCTACCACAAAACAAAAGGAGTTTTCTCAGACAGCTATAATAAAAGAATGGAAAAAAAAAATCATAAATAATGAGTTGCATCTCTGTGAACCAAAGTAACACTTCCAAAGGACAGTGCAAACACGCATAGTAGAAACATCCTTAATATATAAGAAATTAAGGACCCTGACATGTGGCCTTTGGGTAGTGCAAGATACATTGTGGTAAGATACTCATTCCTTGGGTGTTACTAGCAGTGCCCTGAAGAACTACAGAAGCTTTGAGGACTGACCTGCTAACGAGTTCCTTGAATGTACCTCATCAGATAGACCTGCAGACCCACACATGGGTACTGCTGGCCGAGCCCTCTCCTCAGGGTTAGGTGGTTGGCTTTTCTGCAGAGACTCTGCTTTGTAACGCTAATACTAAATGAAATCCTCTCTAGTATCACCAAGAGCTCACCTACAATTTCTGGACTTAACATATTGAGCAAGCAAGTGGGAAACACAACATTAATAAGCGACAAGGGTGAATGCACAAGAGAACATCAGTAAGAAGACATCGGTAGAACAATGTGGGGCTTCACTGAAGGAGCGAGGCAAGGAAATAACCTTGTTATGAGAGTCCCTTTAACAAAGCAGAATGACAGAATGGATTGAAGGCAAGCATCCAGATCATATCTTATTTGTTGGATATTTTTTTTAATTATACAGATTTAAAAATCTAGGTCTGGTCTGCAGTTAACCCAAAGGAATTCTTCAGATGGAGGAAAGCTCCCACTGGGCCTAAAGCCAGCAGAAGCAGTAGCAAAATGAGGGTGGTTTCTAGGAAGTGAGTGAAGAAGCAGCACTCTGGGGATGAGTGAGAAATCCTTCTTTTATCCTAACACATCCCTACAAAATCCAGTGTGTGCTGTCAGTTAATTCAGTAAGTCTGTGCAGCTCTGAGGCTGGACTAGTGCCCAACCACTGAAATGCAACCCAGCTCACCAACCATCCCCTGCTTCCTTCTCCCGCGGACAAAGTCACACTTAAAAGAGGGGAGATTCAAACCCTTGCTCGTTGTGCTTGGTTTAAGTATTGTGGATGAAGCAAATTCTCAATCAAAAAAGAAGAAATAAAAAGAGAGTTATGTGGAAGTTTAGTTCTACGTAAAGGCACTGCAGCAATAAATGTAATAATCTGAAATCACGTCTGTATTTGGTACAGCTGGCCTCACTGCATAAACAAATATGCTCAAAGTTATCACCAAGTTAAACAAATGTGAATAAAGTATTTTTACATAAGTGGGCAGACCAAAATATTATTTTGCAATTGCTCGGTGCTAAGCCTGATGCCTTTTACAAGAAAATACAAGAGCAGTTAGAGCACAAGACTTAGTACAAATACCTACGTACAAACACATGCCTATGCCATCAGTTTCCAACAGGTGAACCCTGTGCCATAGGTGCCAGGTTCCTAATCAGTTTTAGAAAATTGGTATAGCAAATCCTTCATATTAGACTTAGGAAGCTTTATTAAGCTTTTTGTGGCACTATGAAGTATTTTGATTTAAAGCATTTAGAAGATAAAGACAAGACTCATTCAGTAGCCTAGGAATCCAAAACAATGACATCCAAGGCTGGTTTGTCATCCCAATCTTCCTTTATTACAAATGGGAAGAAATGCACCCCCTGCAGAAGGCAATTAATTTCCTTCAAGATAGGTCACATGAATCGCCCTATGAAGTTGCTGGGTTCCTTCTAAAAGCGATGAAGATTAGCTTTGACTCACAGGTCTGACGTTAGGGTGTCCAGATGAATTCAAAGACAAGCAGTTACTGTCTTTTGAATGACAGTTTTGTAGCTAAAAGGCTTGAGGCAAATTAGACAACTGTTCTGTAGGCAGCTTGGGTTTGGCTTTGTTCGTGGCCAAAACACCTTCTGTAGGGTACCTGCTAGATAGCTAAGGCCACAACAGGGAAAGCATATGTTTTCGAAACTGGTGGTGTTGCAGGTACGAATGTACTATCGAACAACTCAAATCTGAAAAACAAACTCACTGTGCCAGCATAAACAAGTTCAAAGGATTGACTGCAGCTCTAATCGCTTTAAGTGATTGCCATCAAAAATGAAAGGCAAACATCTCTCCCAATCTAAAACAAAATGTTGTCAGTATAAGACAAATGGAGTATTTCAGTTATTCTCTGGTGGAAGATAGGCAGAATGTACGTAGCAGTCAGTGCTGAAGCGTAGCAGAAGGATTTATTTTGAAGTGTTTTGATAATAATGAACATATCCACATGAACAGAGATTAAAACAACTATGTCATCACTGAAAGATAATTTCTGTTGTAATTATGTATTCGGTAGACTAAGGTACATTGTGGAGATGGCAATGTTGAGAGCATTTGAAGAAAATCTGTGCTTGCTTTCCCTTGCTCCGCAAATGCAGCATGTTCTCTCTGGAAGAGAGACATCTTGCACTCGCAGGAGGCGGGATGTGAGCGCCCAGAACGGAGTGTTCTTCTTTTACAAGGGTCCAGTTGACACTCCCGTTTCCCTTGGCACAGCTACAAGCTGTATTTCAGCTACCGAATCCAACCACAAAACCTTAAAAATTTCTGAGAACAGACAACAAGATATTTGAATTGTATCCTAGTCACCTAGTTATTGTCACAACATCCACATCAATACCGTGAAGGTCAACAGGACCTTGAGACACCTTGGAAGAAAACAGACATCTATTTTCTGTCCCCTCTGAATATGTTTTTTTAATTTATTTTTTGATACCACTAGGGTAAGATTCATCTTGCCTTACTTCAGCTGTGTCAAATCCAACAATCAGCAACACTGAATACCTGATTCTTCCCACTCATGTCAAGTGTATGAATTAGATGGACTAGTTTGTCCACTGGAGGCTTCTGTCTCTTTTCAGTCACTACACAAGGAACCTAGATGGTTGGTTTACAACTGGCAATCAAGTTTGTGGTGGTTAGGTGAAAAGAACCTGACCTTTTGTGCAAAAATCCCTTCTTAGAGCTTTTCAAGATTTGTCAGCAAAAAAGTTTTTGACATAAATTACTATATACAAATATACCGAGGTAATCTTACATCAGATACAGTATGATCCCATGTCTTCGGCTACAATCCTATTGTCTGTTCCTCTACTCAGAAAAGTAAATTGGCCTGCTTTGCTTTTTATAATGGAAATGATAGTGGCAAATCAATGCATGAAATAAAATATTTATTAGCAAATACAAGCTAAGTTTAAAGTATATAAAACTTCAGAAAAAAAAAGTGTTTAAATATAGAAGACAATGAAATTTTCATTGCAAGTAAATTTGGTGCTCTTTCTTCTTAGTCCAGTACCCTAAGGTCTGACACCAAACGGCTAATGTGCTAAAGACACCTGTATGCTAGGGAATATTACAGTTTTCATCTTCAAAATAGAATCCTTTATTATTCTTCTCATGATTTAGGGCAACACAGAAGTAACACAGGCAAAAGTGTATCCATCAATCTAATGAACACAGGACTGCATTGATTTTCCTAGGACTGCTAACTTCCTCCGATGTGAGTGGGTACTTAAATGATGGTTAAAGTTAAAAATTTGAATTCTCAGTTGATCCCACATGAAGTCCACTGTAAGAAGGTCCTTACTGGCACAATGCCCACATCTCATAAGGAGCAGCAAAGCTCTCAGGCCAGGCCAACTTCCCATCATACATTTTGGGGTAGATGTATGAATGCTTCTCTGATGCTTTATGGCCCAGGTTAATAATCATCCCCACTCCTTGGCCTTCACTGAGAAAATTGTTGGCTCTTTGGCAGCTGCTGCCGCTCTGATGGACATGAGAACCAGACACCTGAGCTGAAAAGTGACAAATGTTTTCAGTAGTTATTGACAGTTTGCGTTAAGACTATATATTTTGAAGAATCCTCTGTAAGGAAACTAGATTGCAGAGGTGGTAGCTGGCAAACTCCCAGAAGCGTACACCCAACAGTCAGTTGTAAGTTCCTGCTGTTTACGGATTGTTTCAAAGTTGGCACAGCAGCCTGGTGCCTGTGCATGTATATGTTGACAAATGTTTTCAGTAGTTATTGACAGTTTGCGTTAAGACTATATATTTTGAAGAATCCTCTGTAAGGAAACTAGATTGCAGAGGTGGTAGCTGGCAAACTCCCAGAAGCGTACACCCAACAGTCAGTTGTAAGTTCCTGCTGTTTACGGATTGTTTCAAAGTTGGCACAGCAGCCTGGTGCCTGTGCATGTATATGTTTGGTTTTTTAAAAAAAAAAAAAAAAAAAAAGTGCATTTTAGCCTGATTATAGCAACCATTTGTCCTGGATCTCACTACTGACCTCTGTGCTTATTTAACCTTTGTGCTGTACTAACCACAGCCTGCTCTGCACAGCTGGGATTCAGCTAACCTAGCTTAAGAAGGCAGGTTTCTTGTCTCAGGTCTTGCTGCATAGTTAGCATATAGAGACAGGCGCCTCTGGACAATGCTTGGTCCAGAGATGACAAAGGAGATGACAAAATGCGGAGTATGGTTTACTCCCTGCTTCCATCTTTCCAGGAAAGAAAGAGAGACCCTACAGGTTCACCTCAGTAATTATTTCATGTCAGTTCAGGGTATCAGATGTAGCCACAAAAGGCTGATCTGTATGCTACAAGACTAAGAGACCGGTGTCCTCCTAGAGTGGCAGTTGGCAGTCAGGGAAGATACCTTAAGCTAACTGAACTGCACCTTGCATGACTAGCTGGCATGAGGACATGAAGACCCTAGTATCTGTTTTTCCAGTTTGGTCATAGGTGTGAATGCAGATGGCATGAGCTTTACAGTTCTCTGAGCCAAAGAAGGATGCATTTTTGGTCCTTAAGACTGGTATCAGAAGGAATCACTTAAAAAAAGAAAAAAAAAGAAAAGAACTTGTGTGTCAGGCAAAAATTAATGGAAAACTAGCATGTGCTGAGCTAGGACTGGAATCATAGAATACCAGGTTGGAAGGGACCTCAAGGATCATCTGGTGCAACCTTTCTAGACAAAAGCACGGTTTAGACAAGATGGCTCAGCACCCTGTCCAGTTGAATCTCTAAATGTCTCCAATGTTGGGGGACCCACCACTTCCCTGGGGAGATTATTCCAGTGGCAGATTGCTCTCATTGTGAAAACTTTTCCTCTTCTGTCCAGTCAGAATCTCCCCAGGAGTAACTTGTACCCATTACTCCTCTTCTTCTCCATGTGACTCGTCGTAAAAAGGGAATCTCCATCTTCTTCATAGCCAACCTTTAAATGCTGGAACATGGTGATAAGGTCTCCCCTAAGCCTTCTTTTCTCAAGGCTAAACAAACCCAGTTCTCTCAGCCTATCCTCACATGGCAGGCTTCCCAGTCCTTTGACCATCCTTCATGACCCATCCTTCTTTGCCGCAGCAGCACACTGTTCATTCACATTGAGCTTGTTGTCCATCAGGAGCCCCAGGTCCCTTTCCACAGAGCTGCTCCCCACCTGGGTAGATCCCAGCCTCTGTTGCACTCCTTGATTATGTTTTCCCAGGTACAAAACCTTACATTTGTTAAACTTTGTAAGGTTCTTGTTAGTCCACTCTTCCAGCGTATCCAGTTCTTCCTGCAGGGTGGCTCTCCCTTCCCAAAGTGTCCACTTCCCCACTCAGTTTGAGATCATCAGCAAACTTCATCAGGATACACTTGATCCTATCATCCAGATCACTTATGAAGATGTTAAACAGTGTTGGGCCCAATACTTCCCGTTGGGAACAGCTCAGGGACACCACCACAGGGCTTGGCTGCTCACTGACTGTCCATGCACCAGCCATGGGATGGGGGCTTTGCCTCCTGGGGAAAGCTGCTTGCTTCTCAGAAACTTTCAACGATATGTGGAAAGTATCCCCAGAATAAAGCCCTAACTTCCATCTCAGGAAATCAGAGTGAAAAAAAAGAAAAGTCTTTCTCCATCTACTGTTTCCCTCTCTACCCATTGCATAATATACTGGTTAATATTATTAACATAACATTCAAATGGTTCATCTGACATGCACAGCTGTTCTAGAAGCTTTTCAGATGAGTGTGTTGAGCACAGGCTCAGTGACCAAGCAATTGCAGAAGCTTTCATAGACTTTAGAGGTTAGGTTCATACTCTTAGACATTCACTCAAATTTGAGGAAGTTTTCGTGTTCCTCTTCAGCTTACATTCACTGAAAAATAACTTAGCTGTAAAAAAAGGTAATTTTTATCCAAGGTTCTTATCAGTTTTTGTCTCACACCAGTCACTGTCTAAATTAGAAACAAGTGGTTGCAAAAAAGTGGAAGAAGTACTTTGAGAATTCAAACCAAAACAAGAAGGTTGAAGGGAGGAAAAAAAGACAACCTGCAACTCTAAGAAAAACTTGCTATAATAAATATTTTTCATTTATTTGTTACTTTTTTCTGTGTGGCACACTAAAACCCTTTAATTTCTTTGAAAACTTCACTGTGCAAGGCGATTGCATCTTAATTCCAGGTGTTCCTCTTACAACAGTTTCAAATTCTATTTGACTGAAAGCTAATGCACCTATAAAGGATTTGTGCATGGAGATATGCTATGAAAAGATTTAATTTGCTCAGCCCTTCTCTGTGTTCATTACATAAAACTATAACAAATATGTATTTAGGCAGGTGTATTTGTTTTGCAGCAACAAAACACAGTGGACATGAGGATCCTGGCACTGTTGTTGCTGGTGTTATACTAATGCTATGCTACCCTACTTAAAGTAGTGTGAGTGTAGTAAAGTAAGGGCAAGTCTGTCTTGCCTTCCTCAGTGGATTCAGGGTTTCTAAAACAGATGGTTTCTTGAAATTTTTTTTTGTTGTCACAAAAGATGGTGATGGAAGATTGATTTATACACAAAGTTTTATCTTCAACCCCCTTTCAGTAATTAAAAGTATTATATTTGATAAAGTAACCAGAATATAACCCAACAAAAATCTGAACAGAAAAGGTAATGGTAAATCTGACACTCATAAAGCCATTAAGTGTCTGAATAGAACAATGCTTAATCTATTCTTGTCTCCTTTTTCTTGAAACGGGTTATAACGAATTCTTTTCTTCCTGCTTCTGTGTTGCCTTTCTGTAAGACAAGCCATGGTGATGTAGTCATAATTTTCAAAAGGAATTCAGTCCCTTTTAGCACTGATTACCAGAATCACCAAAGGCAGCAGAGATGCTACACAGGATTGTCCCTGTTGATTTTGCCACCTCACTCCAATGAATCATGTCCCAGAAAAAAGCTGAGAGATTAAACGGTGTACTGGCATGGAGCCAGGTCTCAGGTGTTGGGAGGAGCAGTCATGCTCATTTTTACTTGTCATCCAAGTGAGGCAATATACGCACGCATACAAAGGTGAAAGCTTAATAGTTTTCTCTACGTGTGACCTTCAGTATATACTTGGTGCGTTCTCCACGCTGGAGTAGCACAAATCCACTTTCACCAGGAGTGGAGCCACATGGCTCGGGACCCAATAATTTCAGCAGGCATACTCAAAAAGATAAGCAAAATCAGATCAGATCTGCAGTGACCTCAACTGACTTAAATTTCAACTAGCAGTATTTGGCTCTAAATAAGATGAGATAAGAAATGGAATTTCTTCCTGGAGCTATTTTAAGGGCAATGATGCTATATATAGAGTCAGAATAAGTGGCTGAAGTTGAATTTAAAAGACAGACATATTTTTGTTTTGCTTTTTTCCAAATACAGCCTCATCTGTTCCAAAGTCCGAACAACAGACAAAAAAGAAGAAAAACTGCAGTAAAGAACCCCATCCTTCTGCAAGCAAAACCAAGGTTTTTTCAGTCTAGAAGGTGACACCAAAGGAAAACCAAACCGTGCCATCAGAGTTTCAGCTGTTTTGATATTAAAGGACAAAGCCTGTTTCTGAGTCTTGCCTGAAGAAGGGGTGTAAACTTAGGTCTTCTGTAAGCCTAAAATTTCTGCTATTCTAAGACAGTTCTAAAGCAGTCTCACTCTGGTGCTTGTCTTTTCTGAGTGTACATAAAACTCTTGCTTATGTGAATGAGGTTAAATTGTGGAAAAATCTGTATGTTTGCTCAGATAACCTTGCTAAGGTTTCCAGGTCTGGGCTGTGGAGAAAGTAATGTGAGCACTGAAACGTGCTATGTCACTGCAGTGCAATTAAATTTGAAATTTCAAGTAGGTTGGATTTAAAGGTGCTGTAACATTGGCATTTAGTTTAGTGTGTAGGACTTAAAATAAACCATTTCCCATTCTGTATATACTGTATTCTATAGGAAATCTGAATGTGCACTGATTCTTATAAAAAGAAGTATTTCTTTCTCAGATGAAAACAAGGTGCAATCTCAGTTTAATATTTTTTTTTCATTCATTTTTTGAGGAGTACCCAGGTTTTTATTTACTTCCACCTAAAGCCACCTCACGAGGCACACTTAGAGAAATATGCATTTTGGTTGCCATGCTAACAGGAAATCACTCCGTTGAGTCCAGTAAAACGAAAGGGCATAAACGACATTTTCTGGTATTAACAGGGAAGTATTAGGTTAACAAGGCTGCAGGTTTTGCCAACTGCAGCGAATTTCACAGTTCTGCCCCTTTGAAGAGCGAGGTTTTCTGCCGCGTTTAAGCCTCTGGAGCAGCAGCTTGCTTCTTTCCAACAGGACTACGGTTTCTGTCCGATCGCCACAGCAGTCAGGATCTCGCAAGTGTAAACCCAACGCAGGGATGAATCCCCCCAGCCGCTCTATGTGTCTGTGAGGCATCCCTCGGCTCCTTTCACCCTGCCCTCCTCCCACCTACCCAGCATTTCCCCGTCCTCCAGGTCACCCCCGGCGGCTTCCTGGAGGGACCTGACCCTTCCCAGAGGGTCCCTGGGGACTGCACCGGCAGGGAGCCAGGTCCCCTCGG
>NW_009258484.1:741343-742228 GCF_000687185.1 Egretta garzetta | reverse complement strand
GCCGCCGCTGTGCCGCTGGGGAGCGGTCCCTTGCCCGCTCCCCGCCCCGGCCCCCCGGGCTCTTTGCTGTCCTGAAGGTGTCACACTTCACCCAGCCGCCGGGGGATGCCGCTTCCCACGGCGGCGGGGGGAAAAAACACCTTTATTTACGTACAAGGGAAAGAAAGGAAGGGATCCTGATCCTCCTCTGAGCCAAGGAGGTGCACAAATGTCGCGTTATGCTTGTGTCGGCGCAAAAGTTACCTCAGACCGTCCTAGGGACTTTTTTTTTGGTGTAGACGGACAAGAAAGTAATCAAAGACTCAGACAGAGAATATATCAAAGTTGACGAGAACTTACTTGGTTTAGGTGCGCGCGTTGACAGCCGGCATCTTCCTTCAACGGGTTTTAACAGGTCACATTTTCCCTCGGAGGTAGTACCCTTTTCAATCCCTTTTGCAAATTAAATCCCTTCAAAAGGTGTTTATTTCACTGGCTCTCGTCCGCCTCAGCCACTTTTCCCCATTTTTTACTTTATTTTCTTCATGTTTGCCACACGTGCAGACGCTCCCGGATACACGCCCACGAGTTAGCGGGTGCCCATCACCTCCCGCCGGGGGGACCGCGCCTGCCGCCGGGCTCCGGGGCAACAGATGAGAGGCAGATTCTTCCCCGGCTGCTTAGTGCGGCATCTCCTTATTCCCGCGGGGAGCCTCATGCCGGCTGTAAAAAGTAACAGCTCCTTCCGATGCGACGGTTCCCTCCGGAGCGCGGGCTGCGCAGCACGGGGAGGGAGGAAAGACACAGAAATAAAGGCAAAAAAGAGCGCGGAGGGGCAAGCGCGGGGGGTGGGGGGGTTCGTCCTCGCCGATGCGCTCTCTCCTCGGCCGGCGGCAAGGTTTGCCT
>NW_009258484.1:731088-741135 GCF_000687185.1 Egretta garzetta | reverse complement strand
CGCTCTGCCCCTTCGCGGGCGCCTCGCTGCTCGGCGTTCACCCAGACGCCGCCCCGGGGAGCGGGGGGAGAGGAAGGAGCGATAAGGCGCCCCCCGGGAGATGGAGCCGGGCTCGCAGGTGAGCCGAGAGCCGGCGCCGCACGGGACCGCTCGGAGGCGAACGCACCAACGAGCAGCGCTCGACTCCAGAGAAAGTTTGCTATGGCATCGCTCGGCGGCTGGGAAAGACCAAAACCGCTCCATGCAATCGCAGCAGGGGCTCCGTGAGCCCGCCTCCGCGCGGGCCTCTCCCCGTTAGCGCTTCGAGCCTGGAGCCGAGATTTGGTCTCGGTCGCTTTCGCGATGCTCCTTCCCGAGCTCGGCGCGGCGGAGGCCCTGCCCGGCGGGGCTCAGGCTGGGCTGGTCCCGGGTGCCCCCCTCCGCGCAGGGTCGGTCCCTGCCCTTACGCTGCCCCAGCCTCGCCCGGCGCTGCTGGGGTCAGGCTGTGCGGGTCCGAGCCGCAGCCAAGATTCGTACTAGAGGAGCAGAGGGGATGAGGGAATGAGGCTAGGCACGGTTTCCTCACTCGCTTTCCCTTTCCCTAAAGAATACAGCACAGAACTTAAAAGCATGAGCTTAGAAATGGTAAGAAAAAGGTGCAACAAGGCACGACAGGGCGGCTGGGTCTCTTCCTTCCTCTCTTTAATTTTGGATGTTGGACTCGGCCCCATGTTGGGGTTTGGACACGGTGCAGGCACGGAGCCTGGGGAGGGGTGGGGAGGCACCTGTCACCCACTGTCCCCCGACCTGGGCAGACATCCCCTCCATCCCCATCCTGGCCTGCACCGCACTGCCCAGAGGCTGACTCCCGCCTGAAACCACTGGTCAGCAGTAGGCCAGCTGTTTTGATTTTGCCTGTCACGTTGGGCGAATAGCTTCCACCTTGGGGTTCCCACAGGGGTGGGGGAGAAGGAGGGTGAAAGAAGCCCAGGGCAGCACAGGGAAGGAGCCACCGGCTGCCGTCGAGCCCATGCCTCTGGCAGAGACTTCAGCGTGCTGACGTAAAGGGCACTTGACGGAGCAGGCAAGCCTGAAAATGCCGTTAGAGCGGGTGTTACAGAGCTTCCAGCCACACGGCTCCCCATGGCAGCTATTTGTACAGGCACCAGCCCTCTGCGGGCAGCAGAGGAAAAGGAAGCAGTGATGCAGCTACTCCGCGTTAAGTGCAGCAGGAGCTGAGTGGTGAAAATGCCAGACTGAGCCTGCTCTGGGACTTCCACGGTTGCAGCATCAAGCCTCTGCATCAGAGCCCATGCCTCTGGCAGAGACTTCAGCGTGCTGAGTCGTAAAGGACTTGACGGAGCAGGCAAGCCTGAAAATGCCGTTAGAGCGGGTGTTACAGAGCTTCCAGCCACACGGCTCCCCATGGCAGCTATTTGTACAGGCACCAGCCCTCTGCGGGCAGCAGAGGAAAAGGAAGCAGTGATGCAGCTACTCCGCGTTAAGTGCAGCAGGAGCTGAGTGGTGAAAATGCCAGACTGAGCCTGCTCTGGGACTTCCACGGTTGCAGCATCAAGCCTCTGCATCAGCCCAGTGTGTGAACCACTGGGATACATATTTTAGACGTGCCCCAAATTAGTTACTGTTAAGTTTTCGCCAGAAACATAGTGCCTTCGGGGAGCTGCTCAGAAAACAGCCTAGTGCCACTGAGCAGTGCACAGTACAGGCAGGCTGTAAGGGATCTCTGCATGGCTCTTCCTAAGAGATGTTAATTGACCTCATGAGATCAACTCACGTTGATTCAAATACAGATCAAATGCCAAAAGGAGCTGGTTTGGGAAGATTAGCCACTCATTCTAGCACACACACAAGTGCATATGCCTGTGTATGTATATACACAGACATGTATACCCATATATGCACATCCACACAAAGGCAGGGAGAAAGAATTGGGTAAGTAGAGGCACCCTGGTGCAAAGACAGCCTGAGAGCCTGCAATGAAGTACAGGAAAGGCTACACCATTAGAATGCACTGGAAGTGTTAGTGTGAGCTGATCTACCGATTATTGGGGTGTTTGTACCCCTCGTTCATGCTGTCAGCACTACTGCGATGGCGCTGCATAGCTGCGGATTGGAAGTGCTAGACAAGGCTTACTTTCAGAGGTAGCTGACATTCACTTCCCAGAGCACAGAGTGCTTTTTTCCCCACACATTTTGTCCACAGAGCCTGAGAAGCCAAGTTCCGTTTTGAGTGTGGTGTTCCATTTATCACAAGCAAATACCTCCATAATTAACAGTATTTCCTTTGTCTTTTTATGCGTATCATTTCTTCTTTTCAGGGGTGAATGCAACATGGTGCTATCGATGGGCTTTATGCTTTCTGGCATTTTACATATGATAACCCATTAGCAGTCTTGTGGGTCTTGCCAATGCTTATAATTCCCAATTAAACTAATGTTCAGATAAAATCTCTGTGGTATTACTGAGATGAAAATGAAACAAACAGAATTTTATCTCTGATTCAGGACAGTGAGGTCTGGATCTTTGCAATGTTCAGAGTGTATGCTGGTATATTTTATTCCTAGCACGTAGCTAGATGCCAAATGTTTCTCAGCAGTAAGTTCTGTGGCAGGGAGAGAGAGGTATAGGGGGGAAATTAAACGTTCTGTGAAACCCGTATCACATATTGAGGTTTTAGAGGTTATATGGTAACAGCGTGACTGGGCCTTCTGTTAATCTGCTCAGTGTCACACCAAATTAGGTTCCTCTTGGGATCTTCCCCGTTTCTACACCCACATTACAACATTCTCCTCAGAACACCTACTGATGCATGCCCAGCAGCTGACCATTTGCAGTTCTGCTAAATCTTACATATCCAAAATACCGAGCAGACTGGAGTGGTTTTTTTTTCCCTTCTCTCTGCAGTTCATGCAAACATCACTAGGGTGTATCTCTTGTTTTATTTCATGAACCACTACAAACAGAAGAACAACAATTTAAAGGCAGCTTGAAGAGTAAGAGAAAGTTGGAGCATTTAGAAAATACTAATTGACTTTGCCTTCTAATATCAACGAGTACAGGTAAGAACATCTGCAGCAGGTGTGGGTCAGTGTAAGTTTACCCAAATCAGTGAAGCTGAACTGGCTTACCTGGAGAGATGGCTTATTACATTTAAAGAGGAAAGAAAAAGCAATGCAGAAAGTTTAACCAGATTTGCTCAGTCAGTACCACGTTAAAGGTGCCATAGTATTCCTATGTCTCAGCATCTTTTTGTATTAATGACAGCTTTTCTTGCTAGCAGCATGGAGGTTTAAAGGATTATGAAATTTTCACTGATGGAGATTTGCATGCATTAGAAAGGATTTTAGAGCAACTATTTAAAATAATCTATTTAGTCAACTAATTAAAACACAAATGCTACTATTTTTATTAATTTAGGATAATAAGGAAGATGTCCTCAGGTTTCTATTATTTTTATGTAATTTTAAATATAATTCTACTGATCTATTACTCATTAGCAGTGATGCAAAATGTGAAATCACACAGTGAAATAGTATTTCTCGTTGCAGTTTAGAATTTTTTCTATGTTTGTTTTGGAGACTACATTGCTACAAAAAATAAGGATTATCATTTTTTCTCTGTAATAATCTAATTTATGAAATCTGTAACAAGTTAATTCTATTAGTTCTATTGTTACAGGCCATGCACTTCTCCAAGCCAGAACTTTTTGCAAGCAGTAAATTGTTCTTGCCAGCGCACACCAGGCATTCCATACTATTAAGTCTGTCCTTCCACATAACTCAGTGTATTGCCATTTATGTACTTAAATACCATTAGTCAAAAGTCAAGTTTCCAAGACCTGAGAAGAAGAGATTCCTTTTACTGAATGATTGAAGATCATGAGGAATTTGTGAAAGGAGGGACTGAGAAGACTGAAAGGGGTTCTCATCAACACATACAAATTTCTTAAGGGTGGACGTCATGAGGCAGATTCTTCTCAGTGGTGTCCAGCAACCAGACAAGGGGCAATGGGCACAAACTGAAACATAAGAGGTTTCAGTTGAATATGAAGAAGAACTTCTTTACTTTGAGGGTGACAGGGCACTGGAATAGGCTGCCCAGGGGGGTTGTGGAATCTCCTTTCTCTGGAGATATTCAAAGCTCGCCTGGATCATGTCCTGTGCAGCCTGCTCTAGGTGAACCTGCTTTAGCAGGGGGGTTGGACTAGATGATCTCTTATGGTCCCTTCCAACACTTACCATTCTGTGATTCTGTGATGACAGCAGAAATCTTTCATTTTTAATGAAACGTTTATTGGTGAAGAAATTGCTCTTGTAAAGGTTTAGGTGGGGAAAAGGGTCATTAGTGAAGAGAGAGACAGGAACATGCAAGGAGAAGGAGAAGTAGAGGGAGAGACATTGATCCAGTGAAGTGAGTAAATAGTTACGCTTTCCTTAAAGCAGGCAAGTACTGACCTCAGCTGTAAGACTCTTAGACTCAGGATCTTTTTCTATGCCAGGTCAACTAGAATCTTGAACTATATTTATTTGTTTCTTTGTTAGGATGTTTTCATTAAAAGGAAAAAAAAAAAATAGACAGGGCCAAACAGAAGTGAACTAGTGGAAAAAATTTCCAATACCAAATTTTGGTATTTGGTCAACCTTGGTTCCAGATCACGACAAGCATGACAAGTACATCCTTAACTGACTTTCTCAAGACTTCCAAGTTATTCAGGTGAGAAGATATTTGGGGGTTGTATTTTAAGAGAGGGAAGCAGGTCTCTTAGCTTTATTGGCAGTTAAATTGTTACTTAATTTTATTTTTCCAACTTACGTAAGAAGTATGCAGAATCCTAGGTAGACTTCCCATTTTATTACTATTTAAATCCCAACAATTCATATTTTGAGTGGATAGTAAGCAATTAAACTTCCTTTACCTACCTACATTTGTCAGTTCTCCAGAATTCACATCTGTTATTTTTACTGATATGCTATGAACTCTTTCTCCTTTCTTCTCCTACCCAGAGTTTTTTAATGATTTAGGCTTATTTTTCTGACATTGGAGGGTGGAAATTGGTGCACTAAGGTTCACTGCTTTATTTTGCAGGGGTTTTTTTAACGCATAGTAGAATGACATCCTTCAAATTTTTGGTGTTTTTCAAAGCCATTTAGTTGTTGTCCTTTTCAGAGGCCCGTGCTTCCCAGTTAGCACTTACATTCTTTCAGAATACCCAGCTGTTACATTTTTGAGATTTTTCTGGCACAGTCTTTCAGTGTAGGGGGTTTAGGAAAGCACAGGTCTAACGGATTAAACCCATGGCTAGAATGGGATTCAGCTCCGGACTAGAGAGGTCTAAATTTAGGTGTAGACCTTTGAACTACTGAGTGTCTTTAGCTCCCTTTAGAGTCAGTGGAAATCTATTTAATGCAGTCGTGGGAGCTTAGAGAAAACTTCAGCTTTGAATGTGGGTTTTGACTTCCAGATGAGTTAAAAGTGCTCTACTGAAGGGGACAAACACCAATGCAGAGGTGCTTTATGCTATTTGAGGTTCCCAAGGCTATCCAAGATGCCCACAGAAGGTGAGCAGATAGGATTTGTCTTGTATTGCCTTGACAAGGAACTTGTCTTATAGGTGACCTGTACCATTCTGGAGGTTAGGCCAGATATGCTGGGGCATCTCACAGGGCATTGGACACCTGCTCACAGATACCTGAATCCCCACTGGATCCCTTTTGGCTCTAATAGGAGATCAGACCCCTGTCTCACATTTAAACACAAGCATTATAGACACGCAAAATCAGATGATTGAATCATGGTCCTTACCATTACATGGCGAAAACATTAAGACAGCAACGGTAATGTGAAGTTTTTTGAAGAAGAGTAGAATGTAAACCTTGGCAATGATCCCTTTCTCATTTTCTGCAAGAGCTGAAACCTTTGCCGATGTTTATAAGGGCAGTAACCTGGTAAAAGATCTGAAATCATGGAAACAAATGGGATCTTTCAATTGGGAGATAAGGGAAACAAGAGGCCGGGTTCCAGGGCAACTAGCCAGACATTTTAGGTATCTCTAAGAGTATGTGGAATAAACAGAAAGAACAAGATGTCTTGCTATGCAAACAAAGCTATAACTTAATTGGCAAGACAGAGACTTCATAGGATAAATCAAAGGATTGGAGTGTTGGAGTGTTGATGTAAAAGGGTACAGGCTGTTCAAGAAAGAAAGGCTGGGAAAAAGAGAAGGTGATATTACATTACCAGGAATCTGTTCATGATCTTCTAAAAGAGAAGGCAGATACATCAAAAGTTTCTAGGGGAAGAAAAAGCAGGGTTTCAAAAGAGAGGTCTACCTTAAAACAGTTTGGTCAAAGAGGTGGTTGAGCATCTTAAACCTGTGCTAAAGCATTAAAAAGAAAAAAAAAAAGGAGACTTTTCTTGGAATTGTTGAGATGTGGTTTTACATCCTCAACAGGTAGACTGTATAACCAGATTTTATTCTGTCTTAATGGAGCGGAACAGCTGAAAATGTAAAGATGGAGGTCTCTCAGATCTGATAAAACTGAGTTTGAAATAATAGGAATGAGAAAAGAAAAGAAGAGCACTTCAAAAAAAAGAAGGTGTCGACATACTCAGATGGCTGGCAGGAAAAGTTTGGAGGTTTTAATGGAACATATGCTCAGAGTCAGTCATGAGAAGCTGTTGCAAAAAAAGCAATAGTTGCGAGAAAGCTATAGTCATTCCGAATGTATTATCAGGAGTTTAACACAGGAGAAATCATTGCTTTGCTCTAGCTAAGCAGCACCTTGCATCAGCTTCGGACCTCATGTTTGACAGTGGTGTAAAAAAAAATACCTCCAGGGAACCTAGAGGTCATCATCATGGATAAAAAAGTAATGTGATCTTTCAGAAATGTTTCAACTGGGCTTATTCTAAGAAAAGATACCTTTAAGTTATATAGTCTATAGTTGTCTAAAAGACAGTTGTAAAGAGACAGCTAACATACTCACCAGAAGTAGAAGAAGTACTCAGTGTTTTGTCTTAGCAAGGAAAACCTAAACTATATGTAAGTAGGATGTTTCTAACTATAAAAAGACTTAAATACTGGAAGACTTCACATGAGAAAGTTATGGAATCCATATCTTTGAAACATGTGAACCTTTTTCTAAGAGTAGCTTTTTTTTCCTATTTTAGGATTCTCTAAGTGGCTGTAATGAGATTTATTTTTTTTCCCCAAAACTTAGTGTACCCCTTTTTATAGATGATATTTTGGGAAACTGAGTTTTCATGCTTTTAAGAAAGACACGCAGCCAATCTGTTTGCACTCTCAGATGCCATTTGAGCAGCGTGATTCAACTTTGGAAACATATGTAGCTTAAGAGAGCAAATACAGTTTCTGTCCTGGCCTTTACATCTGAAAATGGGGAAATCTTCCCTTTGGACAGAGTCCCATGAAAGCCAGCAGGGCACTAGTGCCTGTGAGACCAGGAATATGGCTTGTGCCCACTGAGGTTTAAGACAATAGGCTTTAAATGAGGAATTCAATTGCCTAACCGTAGGCACCATTGCAGATTCCTCAGGGTATCTCAAAGGTCCACACAGGGCTGGCAGGTATAACCCCATCCTGACAGCAGATCCACACCCACCCAAAGGAGCAGAAGGGACATCCCACCAGCCACATGCTCCACAGTGCCTAAAATGGCACCAGGCAACTGAATCCTGTCCTGAAGGTGCTTTTTGGCAGTTTTATCACTTCCATATTTGTTTTCAACTAACATTTTGATAAAGCATACATATTTTTTCCTTGACCTCTATTTGGAGCTCTGTTTTAAATGCAAATCACAGACTAATTACCCAAACCTTTAAATAAACATAATTATTCTCCTCTCTCCACTAGACATACATCAGTAATGCTTTTAACATGTGAGAAAGGGAGATGTTTTTTAAAAATGTATGGCTTTTACTATATTAATGATCTGCTTCCTACAATCTGCAAAATAACAGTTGTTATTTCAATAGTATAGTTCAGCTTGGTGGTGGGTTGTGTTGAAAGCGTGTAGAACTTGAGACAGTGTATAAAATCCACTCATTTTGCAGATGGACACTGGAACAAGCAGGGGATTGGAGATGCTCGGGCTTGAGACATCAATTCTCTTCCTACATTGTAAATACCTTTTTTGTGTTATTTCTGAGATTCGGTTTTCTTACTTGTGATGTGGCAATCACCTTTCTTTATCACACCATTATGACTGTGCACTCAGTATCTAGGAAGAAATCATAAATACCTGTAAGACTGTTAAATGCCCTGTAAGTAGTAACAACAGTAACAATATGAGATTTGCCTAGAAAGGATGCTGCACTGATTCTGCATTTTAGGTAAAATGAGTTAATCTTTTTTTTAGATGTTTTCATGAATTTAAAGTGCTGGAAGATGTTTATTTCTGTGTATAAAGGATTATGTATAACCAGTCTTGCTATGCATACTGAGACTCACTAATAGTAAAGCCTAATTGTCATATATATATATATTTTTATGGCAGGTGATATTGATGACAGTAAGGAAGGCAGAGCGTATCAAGAGGATATCAAAGGATGTTTAAAGATTTAAGTCGCTTTCCTTTAACAGTTAGAAACAATTTATTTTGCCAGATCTTTTATGCTCATATATAGCTAGGCAGAAATACACTAAAAGAGAATTGAGTCATGTTTTTTAAATTACCATTTTAGAGTGCTTTGGTAGCTTTCTGATTTTTTTTTTTAATTTGGTTTTTTGTGTGTGTGACAGAAAAATGTGAAATTGGCTTCCTAGATTTCAAATTGCTTAATGCAGTCTTTAGCTACATTTTTAGTATTATACTCTGCAAGTGTTGTTAAACTCAGAAGGACATTTATTTCACATTCGATTATGTGTAACAGAAAAGCAAGATAATTTGTTGCATGGATTTTCAGAACATTGATTAATAAGTAATTCTGAGGGAGAACTTCTATTTATCCTAAAATAAATGGATACCATTATATTCCCCGCTTATCCTGTGTGTTGTGTCCATAATTATTAGCTGAAGAGAAGTGACAGAAGCTGGGCAGGGTGGAGGGAAGAACAAATGTACCAAGAATATGGCTGTATTGCCTCAGCCCTGAGGTGTATGATTTCTAGGTGCGTAGTTTCTGTAGTATGATTTACAGTCAAGGAAGGACCGATAGATGGTGCTGTGGAGACAATCTGCAGTCATTGCACAGATGTGTAAGGTGCACATCACTTTACTCTTACACATCTGCATGAGGCGTGAAATAGGCTCACACAGAGAATTACTTTTACCCTTCTCTTTCTTTTATTTCTTATCTCACACACTTTGTAGAGTTTCATGCTCAATTCTGTGTCAAAGAACAAAAATTGTGCACAATGTTAAAAAAATGTGTATCATATGTAGGTGCGCGTAGGTATTTTTTAAGACAGGAGAGAAGCTGATCAGTATTTGATTTTAGTTCAGTACCCTTTCTGGCACTGTACTCACCATAAAATAGGCATACAGCTGTTAGTTTGACTTTTTTGGTGAAAGTCTGTAGTACAGGATATCATTTCTCTGGGTGTTCTTAGTGCACAGAGCTTTAGCCTCTTATCACTTCATGACTGACTGCATGGGAGCAAGGGAAAGCAGTTTTGCTGTGTCTGTTCCCTGCCTCTGGTCACTGCTGCCCTTGCTGCTGGAAGGCTTGTTGATTAACACAAGAGGAGTTTATTTTCCATTAGTGCAATTGTGGGATCACTACTGGGGATCAAGAAAATAGAGATCTATCACAGTCAAACTGTCAGCTCCTCAAGATCCTGAAGCCTCTGTATCTCAGGATAGTTCAGCATTTAATATGATGCTCAGATCCTGCCTCCATGGGTGCCTAGTTTCTGTGGAGGTCCTAAGACGTGCAGTGAGATCCACCTCAGCAGATATTAAACAGCTACAGCACAGATGTCTGTATGAGATACTTTCTTGCATATGAGCTACACTGCAATCAGTGTAGGCAAAATGCTTAGACAATGTATTTTCATAGATGAGATATATCTTGCCATAGGAATGC
>NW_009258484.1:704000-730918 GCF_000687185.1 Egretta garzetta | reverse complement strand
CCGCCTTCTCCTCAATCACTACAAAGACAGAACATGGCTCTTAGCCTTCATATAAATATTTGCAATGAATCTCATCCTTGTAGCCCACAGAAACACAACTGAGCATGGCCTGAGGGAAAGGAAATGTAAACAATATTGCAACTTGGAAGGAGGAATTTACAGATATCACGTCCATTAAGTGTACGGAGTAAGCTGAGTTACATCATCTCAGCTGCATCCTTTAGGTCAAGATCCAGTTTGCTTGATAAGCTATGAGTCCTTTCATTTTCTAGGCATCTCATGGTCTATGGAGTGGTCCCTTCTGCAACACCCACAAAACCATGCTGTACCTGGAAGCAAGGATCTGTGAGGACTTTGGCGGGCAGCTACAATTTGTGCCTTCTGGGCCCATAACCTAGGCAAGGTCTGATGATAAAGGGGTACCACATCTTCCAGTAAGAAAATTTAGACCTGTCAGAACTTGAGATTGGGTAAGCAATTAAGAGAGATTCAGTAAGGAAGTAACGTATTTCATGGCACCATTTTTCAACAGAAGATATCTATGAGGTAACAGAACATGATGTGAATATCATTTGGAGCTGTACTTCTACATACTCTCTATGGAGTCTAGTGGAGTTACTGGAATGCCTTTCTCAGTGTCTGTAGAGACTCTACAATCACTATTACTCAGATATCAGAGAGAGCGCTGAGAAAAATCTTGAAATAACTATTTAATCTCTTTGAAATGAATTCTTTGCTGAAAATCAGTTCCTTAATGTTTCTCTACAATAACTTCAGTTCATTCCAGATGAGTCTTGAGTATCTAGATTTTGTAAATACTCTGTTCATTCTCCCACATTCATTAAATTTCTTCCTGACTATGAATACAATAAATAGAATGATCACATGGATAAGCACACACAAAAGGAGAAGATGCAGTTAATGTAAATACATTTTTAACATCATGTCATAGTTTAATCCCATCAGGCAGCTAAGCACCACATGGCTGCTCACTCACTTCCCTCCAGTGGGATGGGGTAGAGAATCGGAAGGGTAAAATCAAGAAAACTCATGGGCTGAGAGAAAGACAGTTTAACACGTAAAGCGAAAGCCGCACACACAAGCAAATCAAAGCAAGGAATTAACTCACCACTTCCCATGGGCAGGCAGGTGTTCAGCCATCCCCAGGAAAGCAGGGCTCCATCACACATAATGGTTACTTGGGAAACAACCACCATCACTCCAAATGTCCCCCCTTTCCTTCTTCTTCCCCCAGATTTATATGCCAAGCATGATGTCATATGGTGTGGGACAACCCTTTGGTCAGTTTGGGTCAGCTGTTCTGGCTGTGCCCCCTCCCATCTTCTTGTGGCCCCCAGCCCACTCTCTGGTGGGGTGTGGTGAGAAGCAGAAAATGCCTTGATGCTGTGTAAGCACTGCTCAGCAATAACAAAAACATTCCTAGGTTATCAACACTGTTTTCAGCACAAATCCAAGACATAGCCCTGTGCTATGAGGAAAATTAACTCTAGCCCAGCCAAAACCAGCACATATCAGAATGTGAGATAATGAGGATGTGTTTCTAATAGTCATCCAGCTTTACTCATGATGCTTCTCTAGGGGACAGAAATATTTGAAGCAGCTGTTCAGATAATTTGAAGTAGAGCATAAAGACTATTTGGAATGCTACTGAAGTTACATATATTGTTGTTGTAAAAGAATGGTAATGAATAAATGTACTCACTAAACAAAGAATATTTAGTGCAATAGTATGTCTATGTTTGTGTAAACTAGCACAGCACTTTTGATAGCAATGACTTGTAATATCTAACCCTGATTTTGTCCAGTAGGACTTCATGGAAGAAGGACTTGGAGACATGGCAAAAATTACCTGAATATGAAAATCCAAAAGCTTTATCAATAACTGCCTTCTGGACCTTGGTTGACATATCCATTGTCAAATATAACGTAATGCTGGCATTTTTGCTGAGATTTTAAACTTTTGGCCACTGCTACACAAAGACTTTGCCTAAATACATAGTGTAGTACTTAATGACTTGCTAGATTTTTTTTTTCTTTTTTTTTTCCCTCTTAGATAATTTTGTGGGTGGAAATGCTTCTCTGCATAATTGTATCATTTGTGCAAGTGACTGTCAAGATTTTCAAGAATTTTTAGGTTTATTATGCATGTTAAAATTTATGAATAGTTTTCCAAAACTGAAGAGCTTGCTTGAACTACAGAACTTCAGAAAAAAAACAAATTTTCTAATCATTGAGATCCTGTGACTGTTAGATCATTTTCTTTCTTTGTAGTGACTTCTGTAACAATTTTATGTCTGTGGAGACCTTTCCCTCTGCTAAAATATTTGTCAGCATTTAGTTTAAATGTTAAATCACTTGATAGTGTAAGAATTGTTTCATCTGTCACCCTAGAAAAAAATTCCTATCCACTAGCTGCTTTCATACCTCACGCATGAATAAAGAACATTTTTCAATCTTTGTCTCCTAAACAACTGTTTCCAAACCAGTCAATATCATCCATCTAACATGATAGATTTGAATGTTTCAAAAAGATAATAATGGCATTTTAACATCTTGTTTTTATCTGGGAAAACTGCTGAGGTCTGATGGCTCATGAAATTCATATATTTAATTTTGAGGCGATAAATCTTTTAGAAGTAACCTGCATGATTAGTCTTAATAGCTTACTGTTAGTGAACAGAAATGGCCCATGTAAAGTAAAAAGGAAGATATAACACCATTTTCATTCAATAAACAAAAATGAAGTTGCAAAGAATGTATAGTTAGATAATTCTTGGCCTTTGGAGACATCCTCCAGTAGGGGAATGAGGGAGAAGTCCTCTTCATGTATCACAGACTTACGTTTCCTTTTTCTTTGTTCTACCACTGCCTCTGCCCCATGAGAAGATAGCACGGATGCCAGATAGCACAGGTTCTGATTTGTGCTGTTAGACAGGAAACCAGTCTCTAATCATGGTGAAAAAGTGTCCTTAATTTTTCTGTGACGGAGATCGGAGCACAGCAGCCCTGAGAGGCACAGTGGTGCTGGGGGAGCTGAGAGGTGCACTCGGATCTGTTTTCATCTTCATCAGGCAGGGTCTTCAAAATAAAACACAGCGACTGGACCATTATACTAATAGAGGAAAAGACTATAAAAATGGCAGGATACTCAGTCTCAGACTGTGTTTTAGGATTGCTGTAAGTCCTGAAGCATGTCAGGGTTGATGACTCCAGTGTCTCACTGGAAAAGAGCTTTCTGGAGCTGCCAGAGGAGCAGGAGTGCTGTATTAGGGGATCTAAAGTACCCTAAAGCAGAACTGACCACCACTGAACCATGCCTGACAGACGCTTGTGCAGCTCTACACTATTTTTAAGGTGGAAAAATGACAGTCCTGCCACCTAAACCAGTCTAGCACTCGATTCTCAGTGTTGGTGGAAAGCTTCTCCTCGAGTCTAGACTAATTCCTCCTCTTTTAATTGTGCAAACTATTTATAAACTTAATTAGACTGTTAATAAACTGATTATTGCAACTGATTTTTGACCCTGAGAAGGAAAGAAGAAAGGAAAGAAAGAAGGAAGGAAGGAAGGAAGGAGAGCTCATGTGGGTGAAAAATGCTTGAGGAGAGATTAGGAGTGATAATAGGTAGGGAATAAAAGGGACTGGGTGTCACGATGGGTCATCTTACCCAATGACAACAATTTACCAACCTTAGTTATGTGGATGGGCCACCTTACTTAACCCAGAAAAGGAACATATAAATTATATGTATTTGATGAATGAGGCAGTTCATTCAAGTCCTGTGGAAAGATATTATTCAATTCATTTTTGCAGCCCTCATGTGCATACTTCAAGATTGTTCTCATATTTCTTCTCAGTTTTATTTTCTGTAAAATGCCCAGGACTAACACCTTGGGTCATTTATCTATATTACTGACCACTTCTAAACAAATAAATATTCCTCGTTCCTATGACCAAGCCATACACTTCTATTAATATTCTTGTCAGTGTCTGATAAGCCAATTAAAGTATTGGCCTCTATCTTCTTAAGGCTTTCTTTTGTTTTTAACCTATGTTTCTTGCATCGATATGCAGGCAATCCAAGATATTCAAGACACTTCTCCTTTATGTCCTTTTTATCTCTTGTTCAGAGTGACTCTGCATCAGCTGAATGACACAGATAGTAGGAGCTCTACTGTCTTGGTAACCTTGCTAAAACACTGCCAGTCATCATTCAAGCGCCAGGCAGTGACAGAAAAACAGCTGGATGGGTCTGAAACATTTTTCAAACCCCTTTGGATTGCTGCAAGGCAGCACATACCCACACATGCCATGCCAGCTCAGACAGGTGGCTTTCTCCTTCCACAGTCTCCAGTGTCGGTGGCTTCAGCTGCCGTCCCTTCGGGAGGCCTGAGGGCAGGTGCCAGCATGGGGACCTGCAGTGTGGGTCGCTCTCTCCATCCCCAGCATCCGCAGTCACCTCTTGGTTGCCTGCTCAGCACAGAGCCTCCCCCAGACCACCACCCAAGCTACACTCTCTTACCAACTATGGCAGAGAAAATCTCAGATTTGTATAGATTTCTTCCACATTTCCCTCTTCTAATTCTAAAAAAAACATGCACTGTGGGCAGTGAGTGCTGTACTGTAGTTGTTTCTTTATCACAAGAAAGAGAAAACTATTTTAGAAGCCCAAAATGTTTTAATAACTCTGTTAGGAGCACTAAATCACACACACATGCCTGAACTTCCCTGTCTTTTTAATTCTGGATTCAAATGTTATAAAGAGAACTATTTTCTTTTTAGGAATAATTTTTTTTTTTTTTTTGAGTGGTATCCTCTCTCACAATTTAACTGGCTTGTACTAAAAGATCAAAAGCTGTTTAGATGAGGAAATTTTTCACCAGGAGCAGAACCAGTAATTCTGAAAGTCAAACTCAGCTGACCTTCATAGGTGGGCTCCAAAATTGCTCTTTAATTTTGCTACTTTGTTTTACAAGTTGCGTTGAAGTATTATTTTCAGATGTATTTTCAGAAATGTTTTTCAAAGCTACTGAAGCTTATGGGAAGATTTGGAGGAAGTGTGGGAGACTGAATAGCCAGCTACCTGTCTCAAAGCTTGCTCCTTTGTGTGGCAATGTGCAAAGCTGGCTGAGGCAGGGGACACCCAGGCGGGGCCACCTGCCCACCAAGGCTTGCAGTTTGCTGCCACTTAAAGCATGCAAGCAGAACCCTGCCCCTGCCCAGCAACAAGAAAGCGTGCCAATGGAGCCCGCCAAAAGGAAAGCGCGTGAAATGTGTGCACATGTGCTGGACTGTGCTCTGTAAAAAAGGTTGCAGTCTCAGACTGTGGGGGGGACCTCATGGAAGACCATCAAAGACGCTGGAGGAAGATCACCGACCTTGTGAAGAGACCAGCAAAGTTTCCGTGTGCGATCACTGAAAACCCCAGAAGCACGGACCCCCGGGACGCCGCAGATCCATGGTGGTGACTGTCTGCTTTCTTCTATCCGGACCTCTCGCTTTATTCATTATCTTTCCTTCCTTCCTTTCCTGTCGCTGCTTTCTGTCCTTCCCCCGAACAATTAATAAATGGGTGGACTTATGACATCTGACCTCGTTTGATCTAACCTGAAACGAGAGGTTGGTCTAGCTGCCCCTAGCCTCCCAGCCTCAGCTGAGGTTGGCTAGAAAGCAAGGGGGCCTTCCTCTCATCCAAACAGAATTGGATCGTAGCAGGAAATCAGCTTAATCGAGAATTGGCTTGCATGGAAAGTTAACCCTATATTGTGCATGGATTTATAAAATATGTTATTTCTCAGCAAAAATTGTCTCAGTCACCATCTGCTGCATCTTACCAGTTTCATCTGAAAAATAAATCTTCTGTGGTAGCAGGACATGACCCAAACTCTGAACACTGGCAATTTTCTATCAACTGTAAAAGCACGTATCTAATAAAGATAAATCCATCTTCAAAAATTATAGAGAAGCTGAAGGAAAAATATATAGTCTTCCTTCCCGTGATTAATGTCTCTCTACATAATAAAGAGACAGTGTTTCGATTCTAGCATGTTGTCTGATGTCTTGGTGTCCCACCTGGAATATTCTAGTTAAAGATATAAATGAAAATGCTTGTTGTTTTTCTTCTTTCTGTTTTTCTTCATTAATCTTCATTAGGCAGCCTCCAACCCATGATCTAGGAGGACCCAGACATTAATGAATGTGTTTCCCAGACTGTGGTACCCGATCAGCGTGAAAATGTGGGTGACATCAAACTATTTAGAATTGTCTTGTTCAACAAATAGCCCTGTATTTAAAACGGAGTTTTTGCAAGGTTTCATGTCATTTACAATACACAAGGACCATCTATATTTTTAAACAGAGGACATAATCCCAGAATCTGTACACGTACTGGCAAACCTAAATCACAGTGATTGTATTTTACTTGTTTGGGGTTTCTTTTGGTTTGGGGGAATTTTTTCCTTTTCTTTTTTTTTTTTCTTTCCCCCCACCCCTATTCAAAGCATCCAAAACCATCTGAGCGCTGTGCTACAGGACTATTTTTTATGGCAAGAAACAGAGGTGGAAGTTGAATGTCCAGGGGTGTGACGTGAAGTCATGGGGGGGTGCTTGGAGGTGCAGACCTTGCTAGGATAGTGCTGGCGAGGAGGGGAGGCAGACGGAGCAGATGCATCCACACCCATCCTGCCGTGCTGAGTTCTGTTGTGAGAGGAACACTCAGACAAGAAACTGCACATAAAATAACTGTAATGCTATATGGAAAATCTGTAGACAAAGGCCCAAGAGAGCAATGAAGAGCTAAGTTTTTTGACAGTGCAAAAATACCCAGAGCTTCACAGATAAAAGCTACCATGTGTTTTTCTTCCACTGTTTTTAAAATAGTCAAATATACAGTTGCACAATGAATATAACCACGGTGGAAAATGTCCTAAATAAAAGAAAGACAGGGAATGAGCTTGAACAATGGACTTCAACTGTCTACACAGTTTAGTTTTTATCTCATTCTCTGGCTATATTTTGGACCCCTCTAATTAGCTGTAAAATGGCACAAACCGCTGCTGAGTATTCACCTGCCCTCTCACTTACATATTTAATTTAGTCACCTATTTGCAGGGAAGTGCCTATTGTAAGGAGACTCTATATGTTGATCTGTTACGTCTATCTGAGATGAATAAATGTGCGGGAATGAACATAGTTTGGTTATAATAATATATGCTCTACAGTGTCTATTTGGTGATATTCATTTTCTCCAATGTCTTTCCACTGTTCTTTTTTGTACTTGAGTATTGCTAAGATTCCTTGAAGCAGAGTATATTTGAGTTGTCTGTTGTGTTCATTTATTGAAATTCAGAGCAACTATATTGGTTGTTTATTTCTTCATAGATTTTTTTTTTTATTATTTCTGTGGGGATAATTCTATTAGTCACTTGGCAAATATGCTCATAAATGAAGTTATGGAAATGCCTCATTATCCTAAGAATAAATGTTACAACACTTTAGAGAGCCAACAGTTAACTTTATTTATTTCATGTTGAAGTCGCCAATATCCATTGCAAGATATTTGTGTAGATCTATTCTACATGAAAGTAATTACAAACATTTTAAAGCACATTTTGATCTGTCATTTACTGTACTTTTGTATCCTACTTTGTGTAGCTTAATGTTCAAATTTTATACATTTAAAAACTTTAATTTATTTTTTGGTTCTTTTAACATTTTCATACATTATTAAGTGGTTGATTGCATGTATTTACACAGAATTGTGTTAAATCATTAATTTATCATTAAGCTATCAAATTAATTTAACTTTGTAAGAGAGGAAACTTTTCATTTTTCTAATTTTTTTCCATTGTTCCATCCTTTCTTTTCCCTCTTTCCTTATTATTGCTGTCTCCTCTAGACACTTTGTTTGAGAAAAAATAAGCGCACACACAAATACCTATTATCAACCTTCATATTGCTTTATTTAGATAGACATAAGCCAATATCCCCATTTAAAATAAGACAGTTTTGATCTATCTCTCAGTGAAAAATTACAAACTTTTTTTTTTTTTTTTTAACTGAGAATGATTATGGTCTCTCTGTAACCATATGTATAGGAGAGTGTGCACTTATGTGCAGGCATGCAAGTGTCAGAATGGACTCGGAATTATTGGTACGCTGTGCCAGCACTGCCCAGGACTATGGAGCTACGGTGCATGTGCTTTGTGCTAAAAAAATCCATCAGAGTATAGCTGGAGTCAAGTGGTCATGGGAGCCATTTGTTCACTATAGTGATACCACTATCATCACCCCTGCCTTTCACGAGGAGGTATTAGCTATTTATCAGAGGCTGCTTAAACCTATAAACATGAAAACTAAGGATTTCTTATGTTTCTGGCAATCACTGTCTACCCGTTCAGGTGCAGAGTTGTCTTGTGTGGCTCCATGGGGTTCACAACATGGGCAAGTAGCATGGCTGGGAAGCAGGGATGAGCCTGGTGCTCCTGCCACGAGCACGCAGCCTCCATGGGGCCACCACAGAAGCCCTGTGCTACCCTGCAGACCTTTTGACCTCATCATCTGTGAATTTAGGGAGTAATGCCAGTTTAAAGATAGCAATGAAAGAAAGGAGGATAAAATAAAACAGAAAGATTCTGCAGAGACTTCAGCATGTCAGCAACTGGGTGAATAGCCTTATTATGGCCAGCGGGAAAGTTGATGCAAGATCTTCTAACCACAAATATATACTTAATTATGAAAAGCAGACTGCGTAATCATTTGCGATGCCTCCTGTTCTAAAGCCAGCTGAAATCTGTAAATATGTTACTGACAAAATGTCATTACAACATTCTGCAACATTCTTTGCTCTAGGTAAGCGAAGGCCTTTCCAAATGTTATAGAGAACATAATCCAGTAACTCTTAATAATTTATTTAGTTCAGCAAAATCAGAGGACAAACGTTATGACAGAAACTTGAAAGAATCAGTGATCATCATCTGGCCCAAGGCAAAACGTATGGAATAACAGGGCTGTCTGGCAGAGAATATCAGTCCCTAGGCTGTCTCAGGGAAATGGTATAAAATACAGCAAATAACATGTTGAGAAAGAAAAAAAAGAAAAAAATCAGTGATAGCATACAAAAATAAGAATGGATAAGAACTTTACAGTTCCTAGTCAAGATTTAATTAAATGGGATTATAAAGCAAAATAATGAAACTTTTTTTTAAAATTATTTTTTTTTAAAGTTGTGTTTTCTAATGAAATGAAAGGAATTTCTCTCTCAGCTGGGCAGCCAGGCAGCCTGCTCAAGGATAACATGGTTATCAGCACTATGAGAAAGACTCTAAATGACATAGGTGTGATAATATCTGGTATGGAAATTATTTTGTTTTCTAGTCAATTTTTTTGAAGTGAATTAGTTTGTAGTTTTGTATAACTGCAAAGGACAGCTCCATTTCCTTCTAACACTCAGTTTTCCATATTTTACTAGAGGTAAAATTTTTGAGCACTGGTAGCAATAGTAGGAGAGGTCCCCGGGTGTAAAACACTGTCAACTGTAGGAGCTAAGATTAGGGTGCTGTTTCTTAAGAACCCCCTTCACAGACAGGAATTCTCTTGTTCAAAGGTACATGCAAATGGTCATCCAAAAATATGAACTACAAGCCCATGTGCAGATGTGAGACAGCAGCATGTATTATCGAACCACAGTTGGATCCCAAATATTAAGAATGAATGCCAAACAAATACACGACACATACTTAGAATAAAACTTTTGAAGGCAATGAACCAAACTTGAAGGGAACATCAGAGTGAACATGGCTTTTCTCTAGATATCTTATGCTCAAAATTTCAGTGTTCTTCCACAGTTGCTTGTGCAACACTAGATATATTTGACTGGCCTGGCCTTTGGGGATCAGGTTGTTTTCAAATGGATGTGCATTTGCAATTGACCCAAGGATGGGTTACACCAGCTCATTAATTCTGTTTCTAGGCTGCTGACTGATGAAACACAATGCTTTTCATTTTGGTACAGGTAGAGTGCTGCAATGAAAAAAAAAAAATAGCCCCAAATATTGCTGGTGAAGTTCATATTTAAATAGTCTCCATAGCCATTTTCCTAAAGAATTCTGGAAATGCACTGTATCTTGCAAAAGACTGGGACTACATGTTTTGCTATTGCCGAGGGCAAGAATCTCTGTAGAAATTGCTTTCTGGTTCAGTACCTCTTCGAAGGCGGAAAAGTAAAAGGTCTTACTACATCTATGACTGTAGCTAGTTTTTTGGCCTTCTGCCCTTTTATGCCTAAAAGAAATATGGAAATAATAAGTGAAGGAAAAGACATTAATTTCTTAAGTATGATTTGCATGTTTCCTTTTGAAAGCATTTGCTTTTCTCCTTTTTATTTATTTAAATTATAAACATCACTGAACACAGACCTCTTTTTAACTTTATTTTTATTTTCTATTTGGTAAAAAATTCCAGAATAAAATATAACAGTTATAGTTAATTAATAAGAACTCCTTCATTTACAAGGAAAAAACTCTAAACCAACACAATACTCTATTTCACCTTTCATAAAAAAGTACTGCTTTCACACATTAACCAAATTCATGCTTCTAGACAAGAATTCCCTGAAAGAAAATATTTCTTACCAACAAAATACAGATGTCTATTAAAAACAGGAGGCAGAGGTAGTCATTGAACAGAACATAACATCTGTACGCACAGAGTAAGGCAAGAAGAATTTTACATTCAACTGAACCTCAAAGGTATTTCTGGCATGCAAAATGCAATTATTCAACCCAGTTTCCCACCAAGGATCAGACCTATCATCCCTTTGGATGGGTGTTTTTATAATAGTGCTTCCTGCTTCTGTGTTTTTTTCTAACAATGGTACCTTCTTTCTACACAACAGCAGAAATCCATTTTCACATTAATGCGTGAGCAGTTGTAGACATGAGGGTCCTTTCCCTTTTTCTGAAGCAGTTGGTGAGCTATTGGAGGGCCCTGTTGCAAGTTGAAATAAATTGTGTGGCCGTAGTAGAAAAAACTAAATCTGTACTTGTGAAGGTAATTATGAGTCATCCAGAAAAAATTGCAATGACCCAGGACCCACTGATGGTGCTCCCCAGACAAGTTAATGGTGAAGGCAGACTGCTTTATTTACCACACTGTAGAATTTCCCTGAGTTGCAGTATGGTCAGTCCCAAAGATAAAGAGAATGCATATGATGGTCAGAGATGAGGGTATTCAAACTTTCACAATATATGTTCTTTGCTAGTGGGGGGGAAACACAAAAGTCAATGAATCAAGATTCCTTGGTAATAAAAAACATCTCCACATTTGCTCGGCTGAGTTTCTGAAGGACAAGTAGGACCATGTCCAAGTCAAAAAACACAGACAACATGTGCAACCCCAAATATGCTAACAGGAATTCCACCCTCTGCTTCCCAGCACTAATGAAGTCAACGGAAAATACATGCGGACTGGCAGAAATTAGTTCTGACCCAAGGTTTTGAAAACTTCGGTAGTTATTAACAGAGCTGTGTGACAATCATCAAGTGGCTTGCTGAACTCCATGTAAGCTTTTTCTTTTGTTCCTCAGGCTCACTCTGGGAGTTCTGGCTTCATAAAACTCTTAACACTCAAAGCAAAACATTAGGCTAATGCGTTATGTTCCCATGCAAAACTACAGAGCTTTGTAAGGTTTCCAATGGAAACCACAATGCCTCCCCGGCATATCCTCCCCTGGCATCAGCAGGTGTCAAGTTTTGTGAATTATTTAAATCACATTGGAAGGTTATAGTTAGGAGCCAGCATGAGTATGGAGAAAGGGAACAAAAGAGTTTCAGTAACTTATCAAAACTGTTATTTCAACTTATACACAGAAAAGAAAAAAACCCACCTGAAGTCCCTCAATAACAATTGGCAAGTCAATGAACTTAATATAGATCAACAAAGCACACCTTGTTATATCCTGACACTTACTAATAGAAATGTTCTTACTATGCTGGTTAAAATTATGACTTCATCTTACTGACTGTGGTGGATAACGTTAGGTATTCCATTCCTAACTTTACAGTCAAATGATAGAAACGTAACTGAATTGATGATAAAAGTATATCCCAAAATCACAGATAATGTCTTATAAATCTAATGCTTTTCTAAATGTCATTACTTTAAAAAAAATATTTTAATTCTGGCCTTCTCTAATGCAATGCTGAAGAAACTGTCAGTTGGACATGCAGACTGCAAAGCAGAACTCTCAAGCAGTGATAAAATATTCAGTAAGGATTCAAAAAGACAGGGGCATACCAATCCACCCATAGAAACCTGCTGCCATATGCAAATAACCTGTTAGCCATCAAAAATGGCACCTGCAGGTTCCACTAACCACTGGAAAGGAGGGTGAAGTTAACTATAATGTTTAGGAAACAATATGTCCTAACTCAAGAAGTCTATCAGCCTGCTGGCACATCATGCCTAAGAAGTACTAGGTAGGAAGCTCCTGGATCTGAGGGTGGACATGATGATGGTGGTAGCCATGAGACACCCTAGAAGAGATTAAGCAAAGGAGGGTGTTTATAAGAAGTGTGATTTTGATATGTTTGCTGTGGGTAGCAGACCATCCCAAGAGGTACTGTTTCTCAAGGGTGCCTGAAACTCGCGTGATTACCTGATTATGACTGATTGCTATTTAGAGCCTGGGCTGGCTCAGAGTGCCAAGAGATGCATCAACAAAACCAGAGGCAAGTTACACGGCATATCAACAAAAGACTGTCATTCAGTCTTGATTTGGTTTGGTCTCTGTGAAAGGGTTGAAGTTGGAAGAGAGGCAAGTGTCAAATTCTTCACTGCTCCTGTGTTCTTCTCTGCTACTGGCAAACAGCTCTCATGAATGGCTTCGCCAAATTCCTCACTGTTGGGTAAAATGGAAAGTCCACTTACTTCTTGCAAGCCAACATTTAATGGAAGACACTGTGTCCTGTTGCTAAAAAACACCACGTTGCAAGCTGTTAGATATAGGAAACAAAGAAAAATTATTTCTTACTTCAAGAGATAGAATAAGATTATGTGATCCAGCATTATACAGTAAATATTTCTCAGTTGATGCAGGGGAGGAAAAAGCCAACAAAAGAACAAATCCTAAAACACTACAGTGTTTATTTTATTTCTTATGAGGAAATTAGGTGTGATCCTCTTTTCACTCTGGGTACTGTGAATAAGGAATACAAATGTTCCTTGGATCTCCATGAATATGAACGTTTACCTACTAGGAGGGAGACACAAAAAATAATCATAATACTGGGAAAAGAGTATATCTTCTGCACTTAATTAGGATCTAACCCAGGTCAAAATAATGTTCTTTTTCCTGCCCATGTTATGTCTTATCAGGAGCAGCACCAGTTACCTAGCTGATTACTTTAGCATGAATCAACATAAGTAATTTGACATTCAGGTCATTATTTCCTAGCCTGTGAAAACAATTTGATGTTGAAGCTCATTATATACAGAATAATAAAAATGTAGGGCTAAGGAGACCTGCAAGAGGCCTTGCAGTTCATCCTATCTTGTGAGACAGAATCAGGTATATCCTACCCATGATACCCTTCCAAATATTTGCTTAATTAGTTCTTGAAAATCCTGTTTTGTAAGAATTTACTGACCTTCTGATGCAGTTTGCTTAAGTGCTTTAACTAACCTCAGGTTAGAAAGTTTTTCTGCAATTTTATTAATATTTATTCTAAATCAGATTTTCTGCAAAGTAAGTTGGGTACTGCTCATCCTGCCCATAAGGAACACACACTTCTTTTCAAAGGCATGGTCATTTCACCTCTTCTGTCTCTTTTTCCAGGTCACACAAAAATGGAACCCATCCATGCTCTGCTCAGATATCTTGCTTTCTTACCCATTATACTTTTTTCTTTCCGACTCCTAGCTTGCCTGCAGTTTTTCAGATGTGGATTCCAACACTGAACGTATGTACTCCCATCAAAGCACAACTAGTTCTGAGGGCTTTTCATGCCTCATATGTAGCATGGTTGCTAGTACACTTCAGTCTGATAGCTATTTTTTTAGTAACTGCATTACACCAAGGACACATTTTCCACCTGTGATCCAGTCCAAACTGAGACATACTTCTGTGATAGTTGTATCTACCCAGTTTTGCCCCTTTTGTGTTCTCGCCTTTCAAATTTCTTTCTCCTTGATTTCTGTGAAAACAATATCAGGTGAGGTCTGAGGGAAGTGAAGGCTCACAGTGTGCTCTAGACAACTCCTGTCCTAGCAACCTGGGGACCTGAATCCTGGACTTCAGGACCACATTTCCCATGTGCTCTCCAGAGGTAGCTTATGAGACTCCATTGATAGAGTCCTTCAGTTTGACTGAGGTCTCTGCCTGGTCTTTGAATATTATCTTTCAGTTAGTACCTACCTTATGAAATTGCTGCATCCAGACCATAGTTCTCTATTTTACTTACAAAAGCATAACTTAGGACACAATAAAGCCTGACTGAAGGCAACATGTATGGCGTAATCTACTTGTCTCCTATCTGGTGGTCTAAAAGTTAGGTTAAAGAAGAAAAATACATACAATTGGCACAACAATTTATTGTCAATTCTCATTCTTACTTACTAACATCTTCTCTTACCATTAAGAGTATTTCAATACTTACAAATTTAACATTGCATGATTTTTTGCAGGATCCCTTTTGATGCTGAAGCTAGTCTGCCTGATCTATAAACTCTGAGAGCATTCATTATATACCTTTTTAAAAATAGTTATTGTGTTTGTCCAGTCAGTATCTTTGAGGTCTTGTGTTTCCTCCAGGGATCCCTGAAGACAATTGTTAAAGAGTCAGAAACTGCTCTGCCAAGTTCTGCCTTAATCCTGCAGTATACTTCTTGTCTTGCTGACAACTCTAAATATTAAGTATGTTTTTTTTCTGTTTTGTCTTGTGTTTCTTTTCTTAATTTTAACTGTGCTGAATGTATGGCTGTTGTTAACCTTTTTACAGAATCTTGAAACAAGTTAGATAATAAAAATAAAAATAAAAATAAAAATAAAAATAAAAATAAAAAAAGCCAAATTCATTCTTTCCCATGCCAACAATTTATTGTTTCTCTTCCTTACAGAGAAGCCTATACTGCTCTACCTTTTTTAATGTATTTTTGTGCTATTTTAATTTTATATGTTTCTTTGTATGTTTCATTATGTTCTTTATTTTTCCTTGATTTTGTCACAATAAGCTAGTACTATGCCTTTCTATGTACTCTTAGTACTCCGTCTTCGTGGCCCTTTTTTATATGACTAATAATGTCATGGTCATTAAAAGATTTTTTGGTATTGTAGTGGTAACATACAACAAAAGGGCAGTTTTCCCCTTGACATTTAATATTGCCTCTCTGCAAGACCTGCTTGCTCATCTGAACTGTATTATCTTTTGGAGCACCATCCCAGGAGCTGTCACTGTTTTCTTGAGTTTTTGGAAAACTGCTTTTGGGGGATTTCTTTCTCCTTGTTTACAGTCACAAACACTGCTTTTCTCCAAATTGCTTTCCATCTTCATATTCTTAGTTGCTTACTCAGAATCAGATCTAAACCAACAAAAACCTGATTCCTGGGTCATGCCCAACACTTTCCTGAAGGTTTTGGCTCATTCTTGCAGGTACTGATGGTCATGAGTATTTTAGCTCCCTCATCATATCATACGTAACAGCTGAGCAATAGATGAAGTAATTTAAAGCTAGAGTAGTACAGTGTCTTACTGAAGACTAACATTTTAAATCTAAATGTTAATAAGTCATGGGGATGCCAAACACTGCACAGCAGACTGCTTGATTAAAAATGGATTAAAGCAGGCAGTTCCAGATGTCAAAGAAAACATGTTTTGAAATCTGTAGGCTTCACAAGGATTACAGAAGGCATTTGAAAACATATGTGTAAAAAACCCTTTTGAGATATGATTAAAATATGATAGATGTGTCCAACAAAGTGTGGGAAGGAGAGATCTGCTGGAGGTCCAAGGCTAGAAAGTTTTGGAAGTAAAATTATTATTATTTTAAATATATTTGAAGGAACTAAAAAACCAGCAGTGAAGGTGGGGGGCAGGGGGAACCACTTTGAAATCTTTGCATTTGTGGTCTATAGAGGAAAACATTTCCCACTTTCAGACACAATCAACAATCAACCTATCCTGAAATAAAAATAATTCATTTACAAAGCTTTTTATTACAAGAATTTTATTAAAATAAGCTTTTTTCTATTACTTTTGTGCTAAGGAAATCTACAATACCGTGCTTTCTGTAGAGCCTGATAGAAAGACCACTGGGATTAATAGACTTTTTTACTGACTCCAGTGTTCTTGGAATAGACCCAGAAATGCATTATAGGCCAGCTTTCACACTACTCTGTACAAACATTTGTATTGTACTAACTCCTGGAGAAGAGGATTGTTGAATTCAATATACTAACAGTCAAAGACACAAGCAACAGACCGGTAAGAGCTATGGTTAAAAGAGTGGGGGAATAATATATTTTTTTCTCACTCATCATTTAAATAAGTGTGAATTCCATAATATCAGCTTATAATTAGTGATTTGATATTTTCAAATTATATCAAAATTCATAGCAGAATAGTGTGAAAAGGTGTCCTTAATAGTTGTCATAAATCAATAGAATAATGACCATTGTTCAGTGTGATTCTAACAATACCTTCTTTAAATTAAACTGGTTTAAAGTTCATATTATAATGTCTTAATTTTTTTGTGAAAATAGAAATCATTGATATAGAAAGTCTTCTGCAGGCCTTTTAAAATCAGTTTGGGGATTTCTTTTTATTAATTCCTATTACGTGACAACTATGACCATGTACAGCTACAAGGTCTTCTCCCTCTCAGAACAGTGAAGCTAAAGCTACTTCATGCCCTTTAGGATTTATGGGAGCACAGCTAAGGATGTAGAATGTGTTGGAAATAAGTTGTCATGGGCGGGGGATTCAGGTAATAAGTGTGAAAAGGGACAGTTTATGTTGCCTCTGTAAAAGTAGTCTGTAGAACTGAAGCTTTCAAAGCAATTCTTCCATGTTTTCTCCTTGAATGCTACATCTACACTTTGTAGTGAAAAGCAAAACAAAACAAACAAACCCCACATTTTACTAGTGGAAATCAAGTTTTGATTAAATGCATTTTTCTTCAAAACAGACCTGCTTACATGAAAAGGTTTAATTAAAAAATTGAAGAACTGCACATAGGAATCATATGTAATTCACTGAAAACTTACATATTTCCGTTTGGAAATGCTTCTGTCATAGAAGCTATGCTGTGATTTCCTGCTATCACCACTTTCTCCTTCTGGTCGCATTCCCCAGTCAGACTCAGCCTTCAATGATTCACTAAAGATAGAAGTCCCAGGAGCAGGAGGCAATAGTGCATTGCAGGAAAATGTATTCTAGCCGGGGAATCTGTCATATGGAGGATGGTAATAACAGAAAGCATGTGAACTACTTTTACTATCAGGCTGGAGTAAAAGCTGTCACAGTTTTTCCATATAAAAATGTCTGTTTTCAAATTTTCAAATATTTTCATCATTTGATTTTCCAATGAAATATAAACAGTTGTTATGAGGGGGAAAAAAAAGCTGTCATTCATATCTACTTAAACAAAATATCTAGGTTTGAATGTTTCATCCATACAAATGAACAAAGCCCAGACATATAGCAGTTATTCTAAGCCAGCTCTATTGATACTTTTCAGAAAGCATGAGAATATTTTTAGATAGTATGTCATTGCCATCCAAGTTGACATCTAGGCATTAGAAAGTAGAATGTGGAAGTACACATTTCTATAGGTAGCTGTGCGCTGATTTTTCTATTTTAATTAGCTCTTTGTACTGATAGTGATGAGATTTGGAAGTCAGGAGCAAAAGTGTAATGTTTAACTTGCCAAACTGTACAACAGCTCTCATAAACCAAAATTACAGCCAAAGAGCCAATGCAAAGAGCTTCTGACTGACCCTATGAAGCCAGTGCGTTTGTCTATTTATAACAACACTGTGAAATATGAGCCGAATTTTGAGTCTGCATAAAATGGAGTGAACACATGGTAAAACTCCAGTACAGTTAGAGGTGGTCTGTGGATATACCCTAACTGAGGAGCTGTCTCTAAGCCTGATTTTACAAACCTGATAAAAACCAGCTCATGGCAAAATTATTGGTGGGGAAGGCTAACCAAGATGCGAAGGCTGTCTTGGACTCAGAATGTGAAATAGGAGTCTCATGGTCCAGCTTTCTCTACTTTGATGGGGAATGCTCTGAGTTCCTACTATACTAAGTATCACTTCAGAACTTCAGTTATAAACCAAATATCTGTTTTATTTGTTGACCTCCACAAAAGAGGACAATAATGATGAGGAACAGCTCCCAGCCTTATAATTTAAAATTGATGGACCAGGATCATTAACTGTATGTCTGCACAGTTTAAGCAGCAAGCAGGCAGAAAACGGCAGATATGTCTGTATCTGCTTTGCTTTTTTATATGTCTGCAAACTATGTAATTTGCATGTTATCAAGGCTATTGTTAGAATAGCAGGAAAACAAATAACGTATTTTATTTCCAGTATTGCTTAAACAGATGCCGCCCAGAAACTTCTCTCTCAGAGACAGCTCCAGGGGTTTCTGAAACTACTGACAGGAGATATTGATGCATCCGATAAACTAAAAAGCTGTACTGATTATTTCCATCTAGTCTGTTAGTACTACCCTGGTGCCCTCAGAGTGGATTTACGTTATTTCCTGACTTGTTTCCTTGTTACATTGTGGTTTTGAGATTTTAAACTTCTTCATTTGCTTCTTAGTAGTAGCAGTAGCACTAGAAGTAGTATGGTAATTCCTAGAGGTCGAAGCTAGAATGTCTGCTAATACCTGAGGAAGACATTATCTCTATCTTGAAGCATCAGAGATTTTATTCACAGTGGGGTAAAATATATAATTATATTTCATTTTGTCATAACAATGCCAGCCTAAATACAGCTAGCATGGAAAACAATAGCAATAATGATGTTCGCTATTGATTTCAGCATACACTAGCAACCTAGGCACATATCCAGGATCCTTGCTATGCTTCTAGAGATTTCACTGAAGCCTGTATTAAAGTTATCTGGAGTATGCCTTCCTGTGCACAGGTGGATAAATCAAATGGATATTGAGAATACAAGAATAAATATTAACTCACCAACATGATGAAAGTGATCATAGGAAACCTGTTAGCTAGATTTTCTCATTTTGGTAAACATCTTGGCAGAAGAGTGTTTCAGGGAGGGACCTAGGAAGGGTAATAAAGCAGTGTGATTGCATGCAGCTGGATTTGTTATTCAGACAAAGCCTTTTTTTGGACTGTGACTCTCCATAGGAGCCCTGTATACAACAATATATAAAAAATAAGGATTACCAAAAAAGCTTAAATAATTGTCTGTGTAAACCCTAATATTTTTAACAGTGAAGTTTCAAATTATATCTAAGGCAAGATACATTTTTCTGCCTATTAATGACATTACAAGTCAGTCCTCTCAGTGTGACATTCACTCTTTCATGGAGAACTAGAAAAAAACATATGCAATGCTTTAAAATCTTATTCTGGGCATACAATAGAACTAAATGTACATTTCATTGCCAGAAGAGAAATGTCATGATTCACTGGCCCTCATAATTTCTGAGAAGTACAAATATAAGTCTGATCTCATCAGCTACGTCTCTGAATAAAACGCGTTGCTACAGCCTCTGATTTTTTCCTTCTCTATATTCAGCTTCTTCTGAAACAGTCCTATGCAGTCTGTTTCTATATTTTAACCAGTCTGGATACAAAGAAAATCCATCTCAAAATGCTTACAAATTTAGACTGTCCCTTAGCCATAATCCATTGAAAGAATTACTCTTTCCGTATCATTATACTTTGTTCTCCTAGTACTGTTGTTAATGTGTGTTTTCCCCTAGAAACTGTCAAGCAGTCTATTGGAGATTTACCACATCTCCCATATGCACTGAAAAATAAATTTGGAGCATGAAGTTGGGCCTATCTTTTGATCATAGCAGGTGTTGGCTCACTAGCACTTTTAAATTTAGTCCCTCCTGACTATGAGAACAAAATGTTTCAAACTGACATGGTTCTTGCTCTAAAGGCACTGTTTACATCTGAGATGGAAGATAAAACTGAGGGACTTTACGACTTTAAAATAAAATGAATGGCTTTAAAAGGTTTCACGATGATATCATCTAAGACAATACTCATATGTCAATGGCAGAGTGATGGGCAAATTGTTGAGTGCAGACAGGCATATTTCTTATTCCATTAAAACTTTCAAGACTTCAAAAACATTCCAGTTCCTCATCCAATTAAAAAAAAAAAAGAGGATTTCTATCTCCAAGTTTTTCATAAAGTTGTAGATACAAACTGAGTCCTCTATGATCATGGCATTCCGCATCCCACATAATTGTTTTTATTGTTAGATTAGTTGATCTTCAGGGCTTGGTTTTCCTTCCTCTCTTCTGTCTGTCTCTCCCCTACAGCTTTAAATTTTTCCAGTGGAAGCTCTCTTCACCTCAAATTCACCTTTGGATCAGTCCCCGTTTTATCACCAAGAAAAGACTGAAAGAAATTCCTGGCTGTATGTATGTTGTAAAGCAAGCAGGGCTGGAGCATTGGCCATAGGCCACCCCACCTGGGTAGGAGTCAGCCTGCTCCCTGGTTTGACTGCATCCCATACTGCTGAGCACTGTCTCAGTCTCACATATTTTGCCTGGAAACTCTGACAATTTAGTCTGGGCAGTCTTCTGCTGACAGGACTTATATGGGACGCCAACAATCAGTAAAGTCTTAGCAAAACAGGTTTGGGGGAAATGCTGTTAGGAAATGTCCTGTAAAAGTAGGGCAGCTTTGCCACGTAGATGCACTCTTATATCTACAGAGATGAATTTAGGTCACACAGTTTGTCATACCTTTTTCGCAACATACAGCCTCAGCTTTTTGAGTGTCAACCTAATTAAAAAGTTAACCAATTGTGTCATATTAAGTTTTGCTCAGTTTCATGGTTGCCTACCTATCTGTTAACAGCACCTGCTTTGGGGGCGGAAGATTTAGTGATGCTCTTACCCAGCACGTGTATTGCTATCTACCTGTTTCAAGGAGAAGCCATTGAGAGAAATTCCTCTCAGATGAGGTGAGGTGGGAGCTGTGAGTATTGTAGTAAAGTGATGTCTCATTTCAGCCTCTGCTTGGAAAACTTTTGAAGAAAATTAACTTAAAGAAAACCTGCTGAAGAGGCATTTGGAGGCTGAACTGGACGTAATACCAGGTATAAGCACCACTAATAATTTTCAGCAATGGGTTGAATCTGGGCGCTTCTCTTTCTTCCTCTGTGCATCCCCACTTCTTCTTATTTCTGCCATCATCTTGTAAAGAAGGGCAGTCACTCTCCTCCAAAACAGAAGAAATGTTTTAGTTAGATGTCAGAGGGGCAAAAGTTCAACAGCTGCTCTGTAGGTTGGGAAGGTGCCTGTAAAAGACAGGCTGTGATGCAGAATAAACATTTAGAGTTTTTTCTTGGTTCTTTGGAAATTTTTTTTTCAGTGATTTAAAGGAGTTTATAGTCTTGTTTAGATCCACTCTCCAAACAGTGTAGTGTATTATTATACTATACTGCAATATGATAATACTATGATGCTCTCTTATTCTATAATCTATAGTATATAGTATGATAGCTCTGAATTCAGTGTATTCAGTAGTCTGAATTTTAAATTTCACTGATTCATATGCTTTCCTATGATCTGTGGGAAGTTAATGTGATCTAGATTCCATGCTGAATTTGTCTTGAAAGATGGTTTTGTGTTAGAACATTAAGTTCTCCCACAAGGAAATAGAATAGCTCCTACTAGAGATATAGATCAGATTTAGACTTACTGACTAATGCATCATAACATACCCTGGAATCATGGTCCCTTACTACAGTAAAAAATATGATGGCTCCTCCTTGGAGACTGAGATGTGAGACGTTATCAGAGTATGCACATCAACACGGAAACTAGGAAAGGCTCTCACTTCTGTATTACAGCCATGATTTAAAAACCCAATAATTGCAAGCTCCTGCATAGCTTGAACATGGTTTCTAACTGGATTTATCTGGATTTCAATTTGCACTGAATTTCTTTTTCAGATAGCTATAATGTTCTTAGTTTAAATGTTAATACAAGTTATCAAAAGGATAACTAAAAATATAACATGGGTTCCAAAACATCAAAACCAAATATATAGATAGAAAAATATATTGTTTTCATATTAAGCAGTAATACAGACACATACAAAATTAAATAATAATGTTCTACCAAATGAAGACTAATGCTTTCAGCCAGGCTGGAAGGTTTAGTCTTGGAAGAGTCCCTTATAATAAATGGATTAACATGAGGAAGGCTAGCAGAATGGAGCCTGTGATCAAATTAGACAACACTAGACTTAATAATGTTTGAAAACCCTTTTGGACACATGTGCTTTCTTCTCCTTTATGGACATTTGAAGGAAGTCAGTAGTTTAACACTATAATTACAGCATGTAACTATTTTGTTTCTAAATGTAATTACTAAACCCCCAAAACTGATTTTCATACATCTGTAACTTCACACAATCTGATGTTAGAGGTTGACCTATTTTTTTTATCACAGATACATTTGAGTCTAATTAAAACATAATAACTCCATATATTTTATGATACAGTAACTTTAGAAATACTTCTTCTGTCAGAATGATTCTTGTTGCTAACTTTTTAAAGCTGTTTTTAATGGTAAATTCTTACGTACTAGAATAGAGATGAACCATACTTCTAAGAGGAATACAAATGTGGCTTTCTTTGAATTGTGCAAATAAATCAATTTCCCTAAGTTTAATAGTTTTCCAAACATGCAAATAATTCAAATTATTCATGGTTATATCAGGTTTATTTTCAACATCCTGGCAGAACAGACTAAGAAACAGAAAAATGATTTATCATTGTGAATAAACTTAACATCAGAAGATTTAGTATCAGATTGTTTGAGCTTCAATTATACATAAAGGATTAAAAAAGCGTGATTCAGAGTACAGTTTATTCTTAAACAACATAAAATCAAAGACCATAATTTAGATATATAGCAGATTGCCTTCATGTCTGAAAAAGAGGAAAATAGCACCAATTATTTCTTTGAAAATGATAACTGATATCAGATCTAGTTAGTATTTAATATTTTGAATACACTGTAGCACTGAATATTTAAAATTATAGATAAAAAAGATGGTAAATAGTATTATATCAGCTTAGCTAAGTCAGTGTATTGTTTGGTTACTGACTTCACATAAATATAGTGAACATATCAGCAGCTTTCAGTATTTACATCCACCAAAACAAGATTTTCAGCGAAGACATTTTTGATGCAGTTAGAAAAACAAATATTTCTTGGCACAAAACCCCTTCTTTGGGTTTGAAATTGAAAAAAAAAAAGTCTTTAAATCGATTAAATAATTGTCTCTTGTTTAGAACGATGCACTGCAATCAGAAGGCCTTCATGTCTATCACAACTTTCTACAATGCATTTTCAGAAGTAGTCTTCAAAGGTAGGCATGTTATTCTCTGAGCTTTATTCACTGTAATGTTCATAATGTTACATGATTTTCTACCATATGTTTTCAAAAGCAAAAGCACTTCTACCAATATGATACAGCTCTGATTCACCTCTCAGGCTCCCTTTGCTGAAAACCATACAATATTATTCCTGAAAAAGAAAAGGGGAAAAACAGAGGCTATTCACTTTCAATATGAAAAATAAAATGCTTTCCTGATGGCTCCACAGCAGCTCAAATGCATTTAATCTCTGATTTTAATCTCCTTCCTGCACATTCAGCCACTTGAGAGAATAGATTTGGATGAAAGCTAATTCACTAAATTTAGAAAAAAAATCTTTTCAGACTAAAAAAAAATCCTTTTTCACATTAGGGTGAACTTAAGCAGCTCATGGAGGGGTCTAGTGATTGCCAGAGGTACTTCCAGGTGAAGAATGGAGATCAGGTGTGGGGAGATGGGAGGACGATCACGGTTTCCCATAGAACAATATGCAAAGTCACAGCCATAATGAGCCTTGAAATAGTCATGTATGCTAATGGCTATTCATCAGCTTAACTACCATGAGTCTATGATCAAAACATTGTGGGAACAGTGGTATATGCGTAAAACATGAAAATATGTTTTTTATTCATTTTATTAAAAAAGACCAAAGATTGAGGTTTGTTTTGAGAAATATCAGTTGTAACATTCTCCTCACTGCCAAAAAAGTGATGGTTTCCCTCCAGCAGCAGTCTTACAAGGGAGAGGCCCTTGTATTTGCTTTGTCTGGAGGCCTTTTCTCCCCCAGCTCAGTGAAGAGAATACAGAAAACGGAACAAATTATTACCTTCGCTTACGTCTTCACATAACTTGTCTTCGGACAAATATGTTGCCAAAATGCCTAAACTTCCCTCTTGATTTATTAAAGTGAGCAAGGTGTACTTCAAAATCAAAGACTTGATTTGGTTTGTAGCTTTCTGTGAGAGTAGAAGATTTATATTTGCTCAGAGGAGCTCATAAAACTTATGAGCACTGATTTGAGTCTGGTTTGAAAATCATATCTTCTGAGATGGGATTTGCTTTTTTCTCATTCAAAATCTGTCAGTCCTTTGCATCTGTAGGATTTAGTTTTAACCAGAGGCAAAACCGACAAAAAGGAAAGGGGGTAACAAACTAAGCCTCATAAAGTATATCTTGAAAAAGGGAGCACAGTGAAGATCTCTTCTGCAGCATGAACTTAGTGTCAAAATGGCAACTTAAAAAATGGTCTTGCAGGAATCCAGACTTCCTAGAAATGTGAAGCCTCAGAAAGACTCTAGTTGATCAGAATTCTTACAAAGTATCATAACGAATATGCACTGAGCTGACAATAATGTGTAAATTATGGCTACTTATTTTTATCCAAAGAAAAAGCACAGAAACTGATGTATAGACTGAAGGGATGCTACAGCAGAATATGTTGGTCACAATGATTAGAACTTCTTCAGGTCTACGTATAAAAACCTTGAATAATCTCATTACCAGCATCAATCTAGAGTTACACCACTGAGGTAATAGCCAATCTGCTAAAATAAAAACAGAATCATTAGGAAACAGATCAAGCTCAAAGCATGCCTAATGGATCTAAATTTTCCCGTTTCATTTACATGTCGAAGCGCCTTTGACTGTCTTACTGATTTCCACTATCAGAAAATGTAACTTACTTGCAATTGGACCAGTTGTCCTTAATTTCTGGTGGTGTCTTTTATCTCCTAAGCCTATGGGATAAATGCTGCACTCTGCGTTTGGCATTCACCAGTGTGCTGTGTCCCTTTCAGTCCCATATTAACATTCTGTAGCCTTTTTGTTTCTCCTTAAATTGTGACTAAAGAAAGAAACATCATTGGGTTTTGTCTTCATATACTATTGTCTGCTGATTAAGGGGAGTATGATGGCTTTTTCATTGAGTAACAGCCTCTGCAGAATTTGTCCTGACAAGGGGAATGCCAGTTTTTCTCTGACACTAATAAATTGCCTTTGGCTGTGATAGATGATGACTCTTAGGGGTAATGGATTATAGCCTGTAAAACCAATTATTTTGATATATTTAGCCATTTTATTTGAGTCTACACATACTTGAGAAACGCAAGCATTTTAAACTATAGACTTGCTGTGAGCTTTAAACTCTGGATATTTTAAGAGTAACAGAACTCAAAACATAGGGTCTGAGAGTCTTCTCTGTGAAAGGAAAATAAACAACACTCCATCCAGGTAGGCATGGAAATCCAGGGATGAGCTGAATCCACTGCTCATGTCTTGCAGATCTCTGTTAGCTAAGAGAGATTCTTTGATTTTTAATGTCATCTGAGACTGCTTCAGCACAAGGAAAAGCAGCAGACAGCTTCATACACAGCTTCATGTAACTATTTTTTTTTAATTCTTTTTTATGGATCTCTCATTTTGGAGCAGGTAATTTCTAGGGGCAAGGTCAAAAGAAATTTTTCAGGGATTCATGTAATGACCAGGCCCTGTATCAACATTACAACTGGTGGATGCTATTCTGACAACACCCATGTCTTCTTGGCATAATGGGGTAGTTTACTGGTACCACAAGTAACTATTTTTCTTACTTCTTTATTGCAATAAATTCAAGAGTTCATTGTTAGTATAATTAAAATTTTAAGTCTAATCCAAAAATCATTGCTAATCCAGGAGTAATTGTTGCAGAAAGAGAAAGAATACCTCTATGCAGAGAAAGCATAAAGTAATTATAGCAATTCAGTTAAACTTGTTATACGCACAGTTCTTATTTTCTATTCCTTTTCCTGATCTGCTCCCTTGTCCTCTGCTCCCCAGAGTCTTAAACTTGCTGGTTTCATCCTAGTGTTGGCAGTGGGGGTGTTACAGGAAGCTGTCAGTGTCTGGAGTCCTTTGCTGGGAGCATTAGGATGCCCATGGGGTTGATGGTTTCTTCTTCCTGACTCTAGGATCCATTCAGGGCCATTTTTGTATGTTTGCTAACATGCTTTTACACTGTTATCTTTCATCCCTGGTCTGCAACTCTCTGTCTCACCTGAAATGCATTTTACCTGTTACACTTGTTAGATACAAGCCACTGAGGCGAAGGGTTCTGGAGCAGAGGATCACGCCGAGGGACCCTTTCTGAAACGGCAACACCGCGGCAAAAACCGCGGAGGCAGAAGGCGAAAAAGCACAGGGAGAGCGAGGGGACCCCAACCCCCTCCCAGGGCGGGAAAGAGAGGCCTCCTGACGAGCGGGCAGCTCTGACTCAGCGGGGGCGGACGCAGGCATGACGGCGGGGC
>NW_009258484.1:691735-696098 GCF_000687185.1 Egretta garzetta | reverse complement strand
GCTGAATATGAGCCAGCAGTGTGCCCAGGTGGCCAAGAAGGCCAATGGCATCCTGGCCTGTATCAGGAATAGTGTGACCAGCAGGACAAGGGAAGTGATCGTGCCCCTGTACTCGGTGCTGGTGAGGCCGCACCTCGAATACTGTGTTCAGTTTTGGGCCCCTCACTACAAGAAGGATGTTGCATTGCTGGAGCATGTCCAGAGGAGAGCAACCAAGCTGGTGAGGGGTCTGGAGCACAAGTCATACGAGGAACGGCTGAGGGAACTGGGGTTGTTTAGTCTGGAGAAGAGGAGGCTGAGGGGAGACCTGATCGCCCTCTACAGCTACCTGAAAGGAGGCTGTAGGGAGGTGGGGGTCGGCCTCTTCTCCCTGGTAACAGATGATAGGACGAGGGGGAATGGTTTGAAGCTGCGCCAGGGCAGGTTTAGGTTAGATATTAGGAAAAACTTCTTCACTGAAAGGGTTGTCAGGCTCTGGAATGGGCTGCCCAGGGAGGTGGTAGAGTCCCCATCCTTGGAGGTATTTAAAAGAAGGATAGATGAGGTGCTTAGGGATATGGTTTAGTGGTGGGATGGCAGGGTTAGGTTAAAGGTTGGACTCGATGATCTTAAAGGTCTTTTCCAACCAAAGCGATTCTATGATTCTATGATTCTATACTACTTCTTTATTTTCTTTTATACCCTTAAAACCTGTTCTGTTGAAATCCCATCCTATGTTTCTGTAACTGACCTCTGGAGAGTTGTTTATAGTCATAAGGTCTCCAGTGCCAGCCTTTGCCCCATCTCTTATCGTCCCATTCCTGTCCTTCCTCACGCCGCACGCTGCATCTCCACTTCTCAAGGCCTCTTGTGTTCTATCAGGCCTGCGTTTCTCTGCACTGTGGATGAAAGCCCTGGTCTGAAAAAAATCTGAGAAAACCCCAACTATCTATCATTACTGATGCACTAATGAGTTGCAGCTTCACAGTAAATTATCTACCTTGGAACAACCCTGGTACAGTGCTAGTCTGTGGTGACAAGAGGCAGTAGCAGTAGGTCCCCACAACTTGTATCTCCCCAGGAGTTCCTTCCGTTAAAGGAAAGGGATGGGGAGGAGGGGGACTTTGTCACTGAAAATCAGAATTACAGGCAGCAACCCCTGCCTCCTCAGGCAGCATACACTGATATCATGGGCCAGGTGATGCCCATATTGGCAGAGCCTGGAGCTGAGGACTGGGCCAGATCAAACAAGAATGAAATCGCTGTGAAACAGCCCAGCACAGAAACAGCAGAATGCCTTGGATCAATATTTTAGTGTTTCCAGACCCTGGAATTCAGCAGAAAATACTCTACAGATATTAGAGAACAGGCAGAGATCCTAAAGGCTCTCAGTTTGCATGTCTTTGTTCCTTGGAGAGGGCAATAGACATGAAAGAGGATATCATGGAGTGGCAAGATATGAAAAAGCTGAAAACCTTTTTTTCTGGAAAAATTCGCCATACCAGTTATTGTGTACAGAGAATATAATACACTGTAAGCTACTGGCAAGCTTGTGAACCTGATTCTTGTCATGAAGCACTTGTATTTCAAAGAATAGAAATCAGAGCACAGCAGGCACACAAATATTCAGAGCACTTCAGCAAGGAAACACTTTGTTAAGATGTGTTAAAGGCGGTTAAGTAGCAGTGACAGATTGCTAGGAAAAGCACCAGTTTAATTTTGGGAGGTTTGGGGGGATTAATATAAACTGAGAATTTGAAAACACCTTGTTCTTGATTTCAGATCATTCCGTAGAAAGCAAAGCAGCTTCAAGAAGGGTGAAAAGCTTTGATTCTCACCACGAGGTATAAAAGCAGAAATAAAGACTGGATGTATCTGAATATTCTGGAAAGAGTTGCTGGAATTTTCTGGGTTTTTTTGTCCTTCCCTTTTGCTCTTTTTTGCTCTGCTTCCCTTCCATCCTTGTTCCCAATGGATTTTTGTTCTCTGTCAGCAATTTAAAGAAGGAAACATTCACCTTGAAACACTGGATGGTGGGAGCCAAACACTATGAAAGATTCAGACTGGGGCAGGGTTTTTAAAAATTTAATTTGAAGTGAGAAAATTTAAGTGAGGAAAAAAGCTCATCAGCCCAAAGTGGGGACTTCTTTTTTTTTTTCTGTCAGAATATTGTTTCATAAAACATGCTGACTTCTTTGGTCTTGTTCCAGTGCAGAAGAAAAAAAAAAATCCAATTGAACATTTTCCCATTAAGCCAAGAATCCAGTTTTCTCCCATTTCTCCCTTAGGTTCAATTTATATTGGTCTAAAACCCAGCAAATGATCAGCTTGGGAGAAGCAGCATTTTTGTTCAACAACTCACTTTATTTTTCAACACATCAAGAAACATGGTAGCTATTTTGTTCCCAACACTCTCACTCCTTCTTGTTTCATTATATGTATTGTGTTGAATTTATGAGTTTCTTGAAGTTAATTAAATTTCTAAAAACATCCAAGCAAAAACAATTACAAAGAGATCTGTATGGCAGCTTAAACAGATTTTTAAGTCCACAGGTATGTCATTTTAAAAAGTAATTTTATTTGAAATTCCATTATAAATACTTCCATGAGTCCCACAACACCTCAACTCTGTTGCTTTTCAAAGATGGCATTCTTCAAGTTTAATTTAAAGCTGATATCTTAGAAGTTACAACCCAGGCTTTCTCAGAGAGTACAGGAGAGCTTCACATCACATGTATATTTTATTTTCAAAAATTCAAATTCCTCTTTTTTTTTCTCTCCCTATTTAGGTTGTCTAGTAGTCTTTAATAGCGCAGTGGAGAAGTTCTAAGCACAGTAATGAAAGTCTTTGAAATTTGTTTCCATGTGCATTTACTTTTAGATTCATTAGCAGAGTTCAGCTGTCATTCAGTCCAACAGGAGTATCAGAGTTCAAACTTTAAAATCTTCCTAGACTCAATTTCATTGTATTCTATATGAATGCAGACTAGTGAAACAGCATAAAATTTGGGGAGAGGGTTTCAACTTTTTCTATCAATAAATTCAAAAATTGAATGGCATATAAACATGTCAGCTTTTTCTAACTGTTTTAGAAAAAAAAATGTTTAATTTTTATAGTCAAAAGTTTCAGATTCTCATTTCAAAATGGCACATTATTTTAGAAATTTACTTATATGTATTTAGAAAATGCAGTGGAAAATATCCTAAAACACACCTGGACATATAAGTTTTGTTTCTTACTGGAAAAAACACTCTGTTTCAGTGAAGCACAGTGAAAATGTGGCCAACAAGTTGAAACATCACTTATTTGAAGATGTCTCTTGGTGCGTGTCTGTGCATTACAGCCTGCTGGTGGAAGCAGAGTAGATAAGGATTGCCTCCTTGGCCAGTCCACAGGGGCTTGGCAGCCTTGACAGCAGTTCCTGTACAAGGAAAAGTCTTGAAGACATGCCTCCAAAGCTGATCATCACCATGTGCATACTATCCTGTCCACAGGGTCACTGTTTATTGTCATGCCAAATGTTGGAAAAATCATTAATGCTTCATGGGATGGTGAGCTGCCAAATGATACTGGCACAGCATTTGCACCACCCACCATCACAAAATAGCTGTCAAATGGAAGAGGGACATCCAGACCATGGAGAAGAACCACTGTGAAAACCAAGCATCAACCCTGTGCCTGGAGCATAGGATCTGTCCAGGCTGGTGGGCTGGCTTCCTGCTACAACACGGGCAGCCAGCTAGGATGGTTATTGGGAAGCCTGAGGGATGCTGACCAGGGAAACCTGTGCCAGGCTTGCTGAGAACAACAGTTAGCAGAGAATCAAGGAAGATTTATCAAAAGCCACATGTTCACAGAAACATTTTGCTTTTGACAAATCAACATCTTCTGGAGGAAAACCAGCACATCATGGGAGTTTATGCTCCTTTGTAATGATAAATACTTTTGTGGCAGTCCTTGGCACGGTATGTCAGAAATGGAAGCTTTCTTTAAATGTTTGTTTCCATTTTCATTTACTTTTAGATTCATTAGCAGAGTTCACCTGTCATCCAATGCAACAGGAGTAGCAGAGTTCAAAATTTAAAATTTTCCTAGACTCAATTTTAAACAATCAGAACTTATAAACTCTTTGTTAAATGATCTTTTAATTATAAATGAATGTTTCTTAAAAGAGAAAAAATATCAAGCCCTAGAAAACTATACTTTGTGTGCAGCAACAATTAAAAAAAAAAAAATGAAATCCAGAGGGAGTACCGATTTGGGGATGCAAACATCAGAATAATATATTTCCTGTATTACTTATCTTAATTTTTCCTGGTATTCCAGTCAACATGACCCATTGTTGTGAAAGCCAGTAGTAAAGATCAGTGTACTAATGCATGT
>NW_009258484.1:681837-691720 GCF_000687185.1 Egretta garzetta | reverse complement strand
GAAAGAAAAACTTGCAGATTTCTTGTCCAAGTGTTTAAATTCTTAACACCTTTTTCCCCCTTTTACTCATAGGCAACTTCTTTTATACTCTCAAGTACAAGAACTCTCCCTAAAAACTTTTTTCCCCAAAAAGCAACTGATTTTATAGATGAGAATGATGTGTAATAATAGAGCAACTTAAGGTTACTTTGATGATTTGAGCCTGTTCTGAGACATGAATGTTTAAACTTTTGGCATCTAACAGTCTACACATTCCATTTTTCCAAGTTAGTTCCTTAAGCTGTTGTATTTTTATAAGGAATTTACTTAACCATTTAGGCAGAGTGTCAGGTGTGCCAGTTAACAATTATAACCGATAAATCTCTCCTGGGTATACCATTTCCAGATCAAATAAAAATCTCAAAGGCTGGCATAAAAATGGTCACAGAGACATGGGAGGACATGAGTCACAGTGGCAAGGAGACCATTGCCAGGCAGAGGCTTCATCAGCTTAAAATAAAAAGGAGAGCCAAGGCCTGATTGCATTACTTTACAATGGGTGATTGCACTAAGGCAAATGGCACTTTCAGAGAACTGTAGCTGTTAAAATAATCTGGCAATAAAACCCTGCTCTTTAACAATGTAAAGATAGGGCAGAAATTCAATGTGACATGTTCCTAGTCTGAATATACCAGTACAGAAGTGCAGTGATCTCACTAAGACCACTCAAGCTTTGGCTTTTGAAGAGTGGGGATTGCTGACAGTGGGACAGCTGAACAGCTTTGCTCCTTAGGTCCCCTTGCTGCCCCAACTATGCAGGTCGACTCTGGTGAAATGGCTCCTCAAAAGCCACAGTTTGGATGGTGGTGTTTCAAAATTTATGCTGTTCAGCTTTAAAAATGGACTGTAATATTCCATGGCAGAGGAACAGTTTCAGTAGCAATTCAAACTGTCTTTTCTAGGCTGGCAGAAGTCAGGTTACAAACCCAGGGTAAGTCATCCTTCCTGCGGTGTCAGAACTATTCTCATGCATCTTATGAGTTAGGGACTCGACATTTTGCACTGCTATTTTTATACATAGCATATTATATGGCTGACTTTCTTCTAATCTTCAGAAAGAGTATGCAGGGCTTTGGATCGTGTACAGTATACAGTAACATGAAAAATTGCATTCAATAGGAGATTTGGCACACATCAAGGCTGCTTTGAAGTCTGGTTCTGTAACTAATCTTACATAAACTGTCTTGTTCAGATATTGATTACTTGTTAGTTGCCCTCTCTCTGTAACACAGATGCGCAACATTCTGGTTTGGATGATGCCTTGCCATAAAGAAGATATTTAAACAACAAATACTCTTAGCTGCATGTCACAGCAATTTCAGACATAGCAGAAAAAAAAAAAATATCAAGGCAAACAGATACAATTGTCAAAAGTTAAGAATGTGAAAAATAAACACTGTGCAGAGAAAGTAAAACCTAGTGATTTGTTGCCTTGGCTTTTAAAATCTTATTTCAAATACCTACTTAGAAGACATGTGTTGTCCACTGGGACAGACATCCCAAGAAATTGACTGCCCTGCAGAAACGCCCCTAGCTGACCATATCAGTGTAGTGAATTTATTCAATGTTTATGACTTACAAAGTTAGAGATAGCAGGAAAAAAATTGCAGATTTCTTGTGCAAGTATTTAAATTCTTAACACCTTTTTCCCCCTTTTACTCATAGGCAACTTCTTTTATACTCTCAAGTACAAGAACTCTCCCTAAAAACTTTTTTCCCCAAAAAGCAACTGATTTTATAGATGAGAATGATGTGTAATAATAGAGCAACTTAAGGTTACTTTGATGATTTGAGCCTGTTCTGAGACATGAATGTTTAAACTTTTGGCATCTAACAGTCTACACATTCCATTTTTCCAAGTTAGTTCCTTAAGCTGTTGTATTTTTATAAGGAATTTACTTAACCATTTAGGCAGAGTGTCAGGTGTGCCAGTTAACAATTATAACCGATAAATCTCTCCTGGGTATACCATTTCCAGATCAAATAAAAATCTCAAATGCTGGCATAAAAATGGTCACAGAGACATGGGAGGACATGAGTCACAGTGGCAAGGAGACCATTGCCAGGCAGAGGCTTCATCAGCTTAAAATAAAAAGGAGAGCCAAGGCCTGATTGCATTACTTTACAATGGGTGATTGCACTAAGGCAAATGGCACTTTCAGAGAACTGTAGCTGTTAAAATAATCTGGCAATAAAACCCTGCTCTTTAACAATGTAAAGATAGGGCAGAAATTCAATGTGACATGTTCCTAGTCTGAATATACCAGTACAGAAGTGCAGTGATCTCACTAAGACCACTCAAGCTTTGGCTTTTGAAGAGTGGGGATTGCTGACAGTGGGACAGCTGAACAGCTTTGCTCCTTAGGTCCCCTTGCTGCCCCAACTATGCAGGTCGACTCTGGTGAAATGGCTCCTCAAAAGCCACAGTTTGGATGGTGGTGTTTCAAAATTTATGCTGTTCAGCTTTAAAAATGGACTGTAATATTCCATGGCAGAGGAACAGTTTCAGTAGCAATTCAACTGTCTTTTCTAGGCTGGCAGAAGTCAGGTTACAAACCCAGGGTAAGTCATCCTTCCTGCGGTGTCAGAACTATTCTCATGCATCTTATGAGTTAGGGACTCGACATTTTGCACTGCTATTTTTATACATAGCATATTATAAGGCTGACTTTCTTCTAATCTTCAGAAAGAGTATGCAGGGCTTTGGATCGTGTACAGTATACAGTAACATGAAAAATTGCATTCAATAGGAGATTTGGCACACATCAAGGCTGCTTTGAAGTCTGGTTCTGTAACTAATCTTACATAAACTGTCTTGTTCAGATATTGATTACTTGTTAGTTGCCCTCTCTCTGTAACACAGATGCGCAACATTCTGGTTTGGATGATGCCTTGCCATAAAGAAGATATTTAAACAACAAATACTCTTAGCTGCATGTCACAGCAATTTCAGACATAGCAGAAAAAAAAAAAATATCAAGGCAAACAGATACAATTGTCAAAAGTTAAGAATGTGAAAAATAAACACTGTGCAGAGAAAGTAAAACCTAGTGATTTGTTGCCTTGGCTTTTAAAATCTTATTTCAAATACCTACTTAGAAGACATGTGTTGTCCACTGGGACAGACATCCCAAGAAATTGACTGCCCTGCAGAAACGCCCCTAGCTGACCATATCAGTGTAGTGAATTTATTCAATGTTTATGACTTACAAAGTTAGAGATAGCAGGAAAAAAATCAACTAAATCTAATTTGGAAGAAAATTGTAGTTCATTGAGCCTGAAATGTTTACTTGGTAACATGTCAGGTTGGAAGTATTTTTGTCTGGATGCTTGATGAACAATCCTACAAAAAAGTTTGTGTTTTCAGGACTCCTAGACCTGTGTTAACCAGTTTGGCACATTTGCTTTGGAAATGAAAATTGATTGCTTTAAGACCTTGGAAGCAGTGTGTCCCTCAACCTACAACAGTCTGCCTGACACGCACAAGTATCTTAAGGGTGGATTTCACAAGGACGGACTCAGACTCTTCTCACTAGTGCCCAGTGACAGGACAAGGGGCAATGGGCACAAACTGAAACATAAGAGGTTTCAGTTGAATATGAGGAAAAACTTCTTTACTTTGAGGGTGAGAGAGCACTGGAACAGGCTGCCCAGGGGGGTTGTGGAGTCTCCTTCTCTGGAGAAATTCAAAGCCCACCTGGACAAAGTCCTGTGCAGCCTGCTCTAGGTGAACCTGCTTTAGCAGGGGGCTTGGACTGGATGATCTCCTGAGGTCCCTTCCAAACCTTGCCATTCTGCGACTCTGTGACACAATGGCAACGTTTGTGACACTGAGATAGCTATGGATTATTCCAGGACTGACAGTTTTAAGATACTGAAGCAGGAAGTTGCTCACCTGGAAAACATAGCTGAGTTGGGGGCTGAGCTCCAGCCTCAGTTAAGGTCAGAGCCTTCAAGCACTGAGGATCCTGGAACTGCTTCAAACTTGGTTTCCCAGGGAAAATGAATCTTCTTTTCTTTTTTGTTTTTTTTTTTTTTTCTTTTCTTTTCTTTTCTTCCAGTTTCAGTGCTGCTGTTCTCAGCTCTTAAAAGTGTTCAGCGGATGTGGGCTGTGCAACAGAAGTGTGTTAGGAATCATTGAAAAGGCACACGTTATATGTTACTTCTGTCATTCTTTTTCATACCTGGTAAAATAAGAGAATGCCAAAGATAAGATAACACCTCCCATGATAGCAATCTTTGATCCCTTTACTTTTACTTTTTAGTATAAAAATGCTTGTAAAAGGACAAAGTAGCTGCTATTTCACATAGCATGCCATGCTTCCTAGGATGGAAGGCCCTGTTGCTTGGACGAGGGGCTGACACAGTCTTTGGGTAACACAACTTGCAGAATGTTAAAGGTGTTCTGGATGCAAAAGCTTGCCCACTGGTTAACGGAGGTTTTTTGGATCATTTGAAAGCATTCCTTTGACTAATATGCTTAAGAAGAAACATCCCTAACAAGCAATATGGTCTGATATGAACTCTGCTATGGGATGTTCACAATCTGTCTCCTGCACTGTAAATAACACTCTTAGATCCCAAAACGTCTGATATCTTCTGTAATGCTTTTGTAATAGAACAGTTTAGATTGAAGATAGAATAAATGAAGCCAGTAAGTTTTGATTATACTGCACTAGACTGAAATACCAAAGCACAAGCCCTAAATTATGAAAGTTCATTTGAGCACAATAAAAAATTGTACAGTGGATTGAATATGGGAGAGAGAGAAACAAGGACCATTCTTTTGCATATTACCCAACCTTTTAAGCCAGATTTGGTTTGCAGGCTGGCTGACACATGAATTCTCATGTCTCCAGCTTCCTTGTCAGGAAACCTGTGGGTGAATGGTTCTGATGTGAGCCCACTTTTATGGGGGAGGAAACACCCACACTAACAAATATTTGGGATATTTTGAGGTAATGTTTTAATGTACTGAGCAATTATGTTGGTACCACATGAAGAAAGAAACTGAGTAACCCTTTCTTGCTAGGTTACTACATACCTAATAGATTTCAGCCACCTACACCTTTACAGATGCATGGGATGAGAAGTTTTAATGTGCCTGTAAAATACATTGCTATCCCATTTTTGTCTTTTTCCGCTGTCTTTTCTTGCTTAACTACCTCGTTAGGAAGTTAGAAAAAACCCATCAAGCTCCTAGAATAAGCGACTTAAATTATCTTTCTAGTTTTCATGCGTGTTAAATTAGGGAAAATGGCTCATTTTTAAACAAACAAAAAAAGAATAAAGCTGAGGTAAAACAAATGTGCCAAAAAGATCCTGTGAAATGCATGATTGTATCTGGGCAGATAGATAATTAGGTTGTATGAGACGTTATTTTTTGAACATCTGAAGTGTAGGTGGACTTGAGGAAACAAAGCATTAAAGCTCAATTTTACATTTATTTTGTTGTCTTTGCACACTTGTCTCTGTTTCCTGTGGTGCCAGCCATCTGTCCATGCCCGTGTGCTTGATAGGACATGTCATGGTATACCACAAGGATCTTAAGTACCATTGTGTTTAGTCCAAATCTCAAACTCTGAGTTCTGCATATAATTCTCTTTTATATTTGTCTTATGCCTGGGTGTGATGTGAGTTCAAGTCAAATATAAAACAACAAGGCATGCTATCCTTCAAGGAATGACAATCCTTTACATTTAAATTAAATAAAGTGATAGCATCATGGGGCCAAGCATTTAGCTAAAAACCAGAAGTATGTATAAAAAGTAGAGAGTGCTTCTCTGTGAGGTTTCATGGGCCGTTTCAGAGACTGAAATACTGGCTGTTGGTATAGTAGAAAATTTTTTATATGACATAACAGGATAGCCTGCATGGCAAGATGTCTTAGCAAGTGTGTAACAAAAATCAGAGCTATAAAGCATGCAAAGTAAAGATTTTGAAGTTAGGTGTACATAATTCATTTGAAGTAATAACATCCTCACCCCCATGTGAGCTAACCATATCAATAACAGCATCAAGCGTGGGTTGAATTCTGTTTTATCAACTTAAAAGTGATTTGAAAATTAATCAGAACTAAAAGCTTTTGTGACTGCATTTGTATTTCTGTTGCTTATTTTCAACACTCATCATTTTCAGAATGGGGATGCTTCTGGACCTGAATGATCCCCAAATGGTGAGGGAGAAGAGTATATTGAGAGCACTGGAGATCACGAGTTAGTGTCTGATTCTGCTGCACACGTCCTGTATGACCTTGGGCAAGTGACTGAACTTTGGATTCTAAGAGCTTGCTTTAAACATTTTCAAAACTAAATGTATCTGTATCTGTATTAGGTCAACTTCATTGATTCACTGTTGTTAAAAAACTCAACCAAGAGTTCCCAGAAGAAAAATGTCTGGCTGTGTATAACATCAACCATGACATTTCACCAGATTTTTAGTCGAATTACGCTTTTAAAAATGAGTATTGCATCCTAGTTTTAAACATTCAGGAAAATGCACTGGGAGCTATTGTAAATTTTCTCAGTGAGTAATTAGTGTGAAAGCTGCAAAAACACATCTTTATTTTAGTCTTAACTTGTCTAACCCAATTTCCAGTATGGATTGGATCTCGTTATAACTTTGGCAGCTGGATTGAAGCACCCGTTAGCCATGTTTTACTCTGAGTATAGGTACTTAAGGGAAGTCTTTGTCACTTTAGCGTTTTTGATAAACTAAACAGCTTCAACTCACAGGATGCCATTACAAGGCAAGACTTTTGATTTCACAGTCTCCAGGCTACCAACAACCCTCATAAATTGTGACCAGCATATGTGGATGTGGTGACAGTCACAGCTCTGTCAGTACAAAGGAAATGTAGCCACATGAGTCGTACTTGGTACTTGTCCTAAAGATAGTCTGTAAGAGGTTCAGCTGTCACTCTTCCATCACTCCAGAGTTCTCTCCAGGAACACTGCCAACAAGAAGTTCTCCTGTACTCTCAATAACACCTCTTTTCCAGATGTTTAACTTCCACTGACAGAATAAAAAAGCAAGTTGACTGCTTCCATTCAGCAGACAAAACAATCCATTTGTTCAGCCCTGGGGAACTTATTCTCTACCTTTGTACTTATTATTTTCCAAAAATACGTGCTACCAGCAAACTTTATCCGTGATTTTGTTTTATTCTAAGTTATTGAAAAGAACTGCATGTTTCATCAAGCTAAGAAGCAACTCCTGCAGATCCCTCTTGCTCTCTCAGAAACACACTCGCTGATTCTCTAATTATCTTTGAGGTCTGTCATGGCTATTTTTAATGCATGCATTTGGTGCATCATGCTAATTTCAGATCATTTTAGTTCTTAATCAAAATGTCAAGCAATATTGAGTCACGATCATTACAGAAGTGGAGGTATGTTACACCAGTATCCATTACCTCTATTAACCAAACTGCAGTCATTAAAAGAGCAAACTACTTGGAAAAGATCTAATGGTTTTCCGTAAATCATTAATCATTCTCTTAATTGTTCATTAACAGTGTCAGCCATTCCCATATTTACTGATGCTGGTCAGATTGGTCTATTTTTAGTTACTTTTTTTGAGCAACACTGTGAGTGCAACATTAGCCTTTTTCAGTCTTTAGGAACCTTCCCAATATCACAAGAATTATTGAAAATCAGTACTCGTAACTAGAAAACTCTGTAGTCAACTTTTAAAATTCATAGGGGGAAGTTTAATATTTTTTTACTGGTTGCTGTCTTACATTGTATTGAGTTACAGTTGGCATTTCTGGGAAAAATATGGAAATACAGCTTTTTAAAAGATTTTTTTTTTTTTTTAGAAAATTACCAGAAAAGTTAGTCCTCCTTTATCAGCTTAAGGAAAGGCCAGAGAGAATGAACAAAGCACAAAGGAAGTGGAAACAAATTTTTCTCTAGACAATAGAGGACAATGAATGATTCTGTCTCATTATATGAACAATATAACTGATGTCAGTGCTACTGCCCTGTAAGTAAAGATCTATGTAGATTATATTTAGAACTCGTTGTGGATTAAAGTTAAAACTATAGCATAATCTAATGATGAAATTGCAGTACTATGAAGAACTGAGTCACGCTGAAACAAAGACTGGGGTTCATGTAACATAACTTCAGCCATGTAAAATTTAGGCATCTATTCTAAACTAGCCATTTATGCCTTCTTTATAATTACTGGGAGGACATAAGATGATCTGGAGTGCAATTCATCCCATAGATGCTGAACAGCTGAGGATGGCTCAGCTGTCTTTTGTGGGTGCCCATCTGTCTCCAGGCAATCCAGGGAAATTAGATTAAACTAGATGACTAAGGCTTATCTGGCTAAAGACAGGTGAGATGAATTCCATCCAACATGAGTGATCCAAGGAGATCTGTAGTGGAAAAAATCCCATACCACTCCTCCCATCTTGTACAAAAATATAATCATTACACAATTCTTTCCAATTGAGATCAGAGTTTACTGAAATAGAATAAAAGTGTCAGTTTAAATGCAATTTGCATATCAGACTTAGGGGGGGTTTATTGCCTTTTCATAGAAAACAGCCCTTAGAGAAATGCCAATTATTGTACAGTTCTCTCTAATTGGAACAAATAATCTCTCCTAAATAAAATATGGATACATTTATAATTGTTGTATGACTCTTTGACTGTATGACTGTATGTCAGCCCTTTTATTAAAAGCAAAGCAATAGTCATTTGAAATTATTAACTGAAAGAATTAGGAAGATGTAACTTGCATCAGATATCTTGCTCATACAGAATACAAAAATTTCCAGTTGAGATTTAAGTCTGTATGAGTCCAGCCAGAGAGACTGTCTCTCAGAAAAAAGCTCCCATCTCTGAAAAGCAGTCTTGACTCTGTTTCTTCCTTGTTCTATAGCAAAACAGAAAGTGCAGTCCCGCTCCTGAGGTTGATTTGCTTTCTTCCTCCTCTCTTTCGTCAAACCGAGAACACTGTCTAGCGCTCTGAGACGGGAGAAAAGAGCAAGACTGCGCCCAGTTCACACCCAGTAGAGAGGCGAAGGGAGGTGACATGCTTGATTAACCATTACCGTCTCCGTGCTGCTATCAACAATATAGAGCACCTGCAGAGCGGAGCCAAGCAGCCCCTTACGCCTCTCACTTGATGCACAGATTCACTTGATTCACAGATTGAGAATATGGTCTGCGATGAGTAATGAGTAATGTTCAGTAATGAGGAGTGAATTGCTCCTTAGCCAAATTTTATCTGTTGGCAAAAAAAAAAAAAGGCCTTTCTGGCAGAGAAGGCACTGTGGATCTTTAAATACCTCAGTGTTATTAAAAATCTAAGACCTTAGCAAATGATTGACAATATTTCAACAACAGGGAAATCATGACTGAGAACTTGTCTGTGAAAACAGATGGTGCTTGACACTTTACTGGAAGAGCTTGTCAGCCCCATTAGAAGACCAGGTCATCTAGATTAAAGGAAAAAAATAGAATATGCTTGTACTAAAATGCTGACTACACAACTTAAAAAAAAAAAGTGTTACCTGGAAAGCAGGTAACATTGTGCATTAATTGCCTAGGGAAGACTGGAGAGCCAGTTAAGGTGACATGATGAACACAGCAGGCATGGCAGCCCACAGAAGGTGCCAGCGATGCAGCAGTCTGAAGAAAGCCTTGTTCTGGACTCAGCTGGCACTTGGCTGGATAGAGAGGATTGATGTGTTTGTGTAAAGGAAATTGCATACACATACATATACACATACATAAATATAGATGCTTACCTCCTTTGACTGTGGGTGATATACATACATGTGTACATATTTGTGTACATGTATACATAGATGTGATGCTTTGACCTT
>NW_009258484.1:607089-681785 GCF_000687185.1 Egretta garzetta | reverse complement strand
GGTAGGGAGAAAATAAGATGGAAAAGAAAGAAAAACTCATGGGTCAAGATAAAGGCAGTTTAATAAAAGCAAAAGTAAAGGCTGTGCATGGTAGCAAAAGGAAAACAAGATTTTATTCATTACCAGGTGATGTCCAGCCACTTCCCAGGAAGCAGGGCTTCAATATGCATAGCTGTTGCTCCAGAAGATAAAATGTCATGAAAGAAGAATGCCCCCCCTCCTCTTCCTTTTCCCTTAGCTTTTATATCTGAGCCGATGTCATATGGTATGGAATATCCCTTTGGTTGGTTTGGGTCAGGTGTCTTGGCTACGTCCCCTCCCAAGATCTTGCCTGCTCCCAGCCCACTGGTGGTAGTGGTGGTGGGAATGTTGGAGACACAGCCCTGATGCTGTGGGAGCACTGCTCAGCAGTAGCCAAACCCCTGGTGTGTTATCAACACCTTTCTACATGCCAATAGAAAGCACAGCACTGTGAGGGCTGCTATGAGGAAAATGAACTCCATCTCAGCCCAACCAATACAACAGATAAACACACCAACATGGTTGTACTTCAGCAAGGAAGGTAAGGACTGGCCTGAGTTGTCCTATACGTATTTAGTGCTGTTTTAAATGTTCTGTCTTATCTAAGATACCTACTTGAAGGTGGCATATATTTACAGGCAATTTACAACTTTCTGGAGCTTCAGCTGTAAGCTGGTGGGCTAATCCCCCAGTGCCTAAAATGACAGTGGACACTTATGTTTGCATGGCTGAATCCTACCCTGAACACTGCAGTGAGAAATGTAGACTGTCACCTACTGCTTTATGTATTCACCCTGTGACATAGGTAACAATGACCGAAAGTCAGAAAACATAGCATTTTTTTCTGTTCCCAACAGTTTTACTTGATTATTGAGACAAGGTTCTGTCTCACTAATTTCAACTGGTCAAAGGGTGCTGCAGTTTGTTACTTTCATGTAGGAGTCACCCCGTTTCCACTGTGGCTTGCTCACTCGGTGAAGCGTGTGAAGAGACACAGCACATGCAATAAATCCAGCTGGCTTCATACACCGGCTTTGGTGTTTGAGGCTGTGAGTGAAAGAACCTCAAGTTTATTTTTACTTTTACTTTGCACTTTCACAATGGGAAGTGATGGACAAGTTGTTAACTAAAAACCACGGTAGAAAAACAGACCTGACACCCCTTAAGAAAAAAAACCCTTCCTCTTAAAAATCTATATGCACCTTAATCGTAGAATCATAGAATGGCTTTGGCTAGAAGGGACCTTTAGAGGTCATCTAGCCCAACCCCCCTGCAGGGAGCAGGGACACCGCTAACTAGATCAGGCTGCTCAGAGCCCCATCCAACCTGGCCTTGAATGTTTCCAGGGATGGGGCCTGCACCACCTCTCTGGGTAACCTGTTCCAGTGTTTCACCACCCTCATTGTAAAAAATTTCTTGCTTGTATCCAGTCTAAACCTACCCTGGTTTAGTTTAAAACCATTACCCCTTGTCCTGTCACAGCTGTCCTTGCTAAAAAGATTTTCCCCATCTTTCCTATAGGCCCCCTTTAAGTACTGAAAGGCTGTAATCAGGTCTCCCTGCAGCCTTCTCTTCTTCAGGCTGAACAACCCCAACTCTCTCAGCCTGTCCTCATAGGAGAGGTGCTCCAGCCCTCGGATCATTTTTGTAGCCCTCCTCTGGACCCGCTCCAACACTTCCATGTCCTTCTTGTGCTGAAGGCTCCAGAGCTGGATGCAGTACTCCAGGTGAGGTCTCACCAGAGCAGAGTAGAGGGGCAGAATCCCCTCCCTTGACCTGCTGCCCACGCTTCTCCTGATGCAGCCCAGAGTACGGTTGGCCTTCTGGGCTGCCAGCGCACATTGCCGGCTCATGTCCAGCTTTTCATCCACCAGTACACCCTTAATAAGGAAACAGAAAATATCTCAAGGAGAACACAATGCTATGCTGTGGTATTTCCTATCACACCATTTTATTCAACAGTAAAAAGAGAATAATCTGTTTTCTCCACTGGAACAGTATGCTTTTCCCTATATTTTACCGAAAAAAGGATCTACACTATTATGAACTTCCAAACATAGTAGTATTCCAAATTATTTTACTTGTAGAAGTACATTTAAAATGGCCAGTGACTGATTTTCTCCAACAGTTCAATCTAATTTATCCTTGTAAGCATGTTCTTTATGCTTTGAAATCTAGCTGGTTTTGCATAGTGGTTCAGATTTGCAGAGGCAAGCATGTCCCTGTCTGCAACTCTTTCTATTTTGTCCCATAATAGCATAATTGACAATCTTGCCATAGAAGTTTTCATAGGATCATTTATTGATAATAATTGTCCTATTTTTAATCTGCAGTTCTAGGAGTAACTCTTTGTTTAGGAGTATCCCAGCCAGTCTACAGCTAAACAATGAAAGACTGGGACATGGGAATGTTCCTAGAACTCAAGGATAGGCTTGATCATCAGTCATTTTGTGACTTAAAATTTGGGATGAGAACCAGGCATGTACTGTATGCTTCCCATGTCTTGCTTTCCATGAGTTGTGAACTCTGGCCATAGTATTTGAAATTTCACTTGACCCACTTCAACAGTAGAACTAACTTTTTTTCTTGACTGTATCTTAAGAAAAGCATTTCCACATTTGCCACTGTCAGAGTTCAATATTCTCTGACCAGGAGGAGGATCTAATATTTGTTATCAAATCTACATATTTGGTATATTTGGGATTTTGATTTAGCAGAGTGATGCAGCAATGTATTGAAATCAAAGCTGAAAAATAATATACCACTTTGCAGTATACTGGTTGAAACACAGTACAAACATCTTCCTCACTACCATTCCCTTTATGCTCTCTGGCACAATGCTGGGCATCCCCAGTCCCTAGGGAAGCATGCATGGGTTGAAGCCAGATCAAGCCCTTCCATATTTGTTCTGTTAGTTGACCAGATTTTATATTTTATGTTGGGCTGAGCCATGTATATGCCCTCCCAGCCCTGGCCAGCTGGTGTGGGTAGCTCAGGAAGGCGTTATTCTGTGTTAATTATCTCAGGGAACCTGATGATTCAGTGGTGCAGCTGTCTTATCAACGTTACCCTCCAGTCTCCCTGGTGTTAAGTTTAGCTTTCTTTATGATACGTTCTTCCCTGAGCTCACTGAGGTGTTTTGTCCTTCTCCTCTGAACTCTGTGTGCTGGTCGGTCACAGCCACATGGCAGCTGCTTTCTCCCATATCTAAATTCACAATATATTTCCCCAACAAATACATTGCAATATTACACCTCAGGGTTTTCTTCTGGAAAAAAAAGTGCACAGAAGGGAGGAATGCTCTAACGCAATGCAAACTGCACAGCAGAGCACCTACTCTTAACTGCTGACTCCTTTTAATTGAGTATGATTGTAGCAAGTTATTAGTTATAACATACCTTCTGACAAATCTTCTGAAATATTATTTTTTAATTTATTGGGGATTATATTCTACTTTGAAACATAACAATCTAAACACTACGAGAAGGTAGATTCCTAAGAATTCCTCATCCCCACGATGCTCAGATTGACATCGAAGGAAGACAAGGAGTCAATACAGATATTTTACTTGGAAACACCATGCAAGAACTAATTTTCTTCCATAACTGAGTCATATAGTGCAGAAAATCATGCAGAGAGGTCATTGCTCAGGTGAATTGAATGACTAAGAGCGTAAAAATTATTACTCCTCTCTTTTGCCCCCTCAGATCAGATTTTTTATTCTTTCTTTTTAAGTAGTGGGTGCAGAGAATACAGAAAGTCTTTTTTTCTCAAGAAATCCTTTCCAAAGAAAGCATGCAATATGAGAATGCAGTGTTGTAAATGGGCCACTTCTACTAATATTTTTTTTTATAATTCATTCACATAATACAGTGCAGGTTATGAAATAAGTTGCAAGACTACTTCAGTGGAGGCATCATTAGATTTACCCAGAGTATGTTTGCAGGTTTGCCTTTATGTGTAAGACAATATCACAGCAGTTTCTGAGTAAAGCATCAACATACAAAAAATGAAATACAGAGGAATTAAGGGACTCACCCAAATACAGTCACAGGTTGTGCCCATATGAGTAAATTGAATATGCCTGAGAATATTTCCAGGCAAATCTGTATTTACTGGAACTGATTCAGTCACAGATTTTACAGTAGAGTTAGATGCATAACACAGATTTCTTTAGACTCACAGTTGTTCAGCATCCTATTCTGGAACTTTACATCATATTGCTGAACCTCTGTTTTGACTCTAAGGCTAAACTTCAGGGCTGCCCACCTCCCCCAGCTCTTGGAACGTCTTTGCAGAAGTCCCTTCACGTATGAGTAAGGTGGGTATCTTGCAAGAATCTGTCCTCCCTAATTCCTTTCAAAACACCTCTACAGGCAGTTTTTAGATAGGTCAGAGGAAACTAAGGATCATCATATAGGAACTGAGTCTGAACCACAAAATCGTCTTCCACCTGCTCACCATCTGCTGAGTGACTGCTAATGGGGAAATGTTTATTTTGGTTCTGGGTCATTACTGGTGGATCTTTCAAAGCCATTAAACTGACCTTCTGTTGTCACCAGAAAGGCAGAAGTGGACTGATAATAGCAATGAAGAGCTTTTTGTGAAGACATCCTTTCCTTTTATTAACTAGAGAGATGAGGTTAGTCATCACACTAAGTTATTCAAACTTCATGTTTGTATATTAATTTTCTTAATTTACAGCCTAAAAGGGAGGCAGGATTATGCTTGTATGTGAGAAATGATGATGATTGATACATCCTGGGGAGAGATATAACTTTCCAATGATTCTCTGGTCTTTCCTTAATTTCCATAATTTACTTAACTGTAAGAAAAATCAGTTCTATCCTGATTGGCTGCTCTCATTATTGCCTATTTTCTCCTTCTAAATTAGGGAATATGTTGACCTACTTCTCTGATTAGATAACCTAAATTCATTGCCTATCTTTATTTTTTTTTTTTTTTGATAACTAGTGAATCCCTTAGATTTCTTTTTCAATTAGTTAAACTAGGGAGGAAGAGTCTGTTATATATCTGCTCTGCTTATGATAGTGGAGATGCCTTCAGATAACATTTTATGTCTTATTATATGTAACATGCTAACTTGGATTGTTAGGCTTCAGAGAAATACGTGTAACTGTGTAATTATGGTATACAACAGTTTGTGAAAACTGGGATTTATTTCTCCTATTTTAGTTGCAGAGATCTACAGCTTGGCTAATCCTCTTATCAGTATCCCATACCTGAAAGAAATGGGCACTTCAAAGAAGTGATTCATCTGACCTATTTTAAATATCTGCTTTAGGAAGAGATTAATTATGCCCTGTAAGTGCTAGCAGCACTTATTTCTCTCCACTGACAACATGACTATATTACTTCAGAGACAGATGTCTGTGTGGTAGACCTTGGCATTATATCAGACTCCTGCTTCATGTTATTTCTTAGCTGGAACTGTAATGTGCATATATGTTGTACAAGCATGAGGTATCAGTAGCTCCCAAAATAGGTTTCACTCTTTTTGTCTCCAAACTGGTGCTGAGCCTGGGGCTTTGTTCCATGGCTGTGCTAGCAAAGAGCATATGCGAGTGACCGAAACTAATTTCATTTCCCAGACTGTATGTGTACCTAATGACTGCCTTGTCTCTATTTTGCAATCTTTTGTCTCTCTTTGTCACTACAGACTCTCTCAAATATACTCTCTAAACTTGAATATTTCTTAAATCCATATCCTCAATTTCAAAATGTCTAATTTATGAGCCTTGTGTGCCGCAAAAAAATTGAGTCTCCAAAGTGTGTCTAAAAATTCTGCAAGATAAAAGCTTTAATTGTAATTTTTCAAGTCAGCCTACATAAACTATACCTCAAAGAAAGGATAAAATAAGGTGCAAATTTGCTGCTTTGAGCAAGTATTTTTTTTACAGATTTGTTCTGACCAACGGAACAGATAGTTTGAGATGGACTTGTTTTGTTTTGGTCACATTCTGTGAACCTTCAGTGAACTGAAGGTTACATTATTTTACCACAGCTGAGTGAGTAACTATAATTAACTCTGTAATTACCAAGACTATTTTTTTAATCTGCATATTTTTTAAAAGATATGCACAGGGCAGTGTAAAGGCCCATTAAAATAAAACACAATTCCCCCTATCTCTCAACTGCCTCAAGTACTGTGAGGTACATTACTTTAAAAAGCTATAGTTCAGGGATTTAAGTACTTGAAGCCAAGAAAGTTGTGTCAGAACTTTCTAAACATGGATTTGATTTTCTTTTCAAACAGAAAAGCAAATAAATTACTGATAATTCTCTTTAGAAAGAAAAGAAGGCGGAAGAACAGAAGCAAATGCTTCATTCAATGTACAGTCATATTCAATGTTCAGCGCATCATCTGCCTTTACTTTGTTGGTTTTTTTAATGAGTGTTTATATCTGAAATCTCTATTCCGAAGTCATTCACAGTTTTGGCAAAATTAGTTTCTATCAAAGACTGTAAGATTGAGCAGTTTATCAGAGAAGATCCTTTGGATCCTGGTTGTGTTGAGTATGACTGGAAAGGTTTTGGAAGTGGAGGGCAGGTACAGGAGTGGCTTCTGTGAGAAGCTGCTGGAAGGTTTCCCTGTGCCTGATAGAGCCAAAGCCAGCCAGCTCCAAAATGGACCCACCGCTGGCCAAGGCTCAGCCCATCAGCGACGGTGGTGGCGCCTCTGGGATAACATATTTAAGAATGGGAAAAAAGAAACTGTGCAACTGCAGGTGCAGAGAGGAGTGAGAACATGTGAGAGGAGCAGCCCTGCAGCCCCCCAGGCCAATGCAGAAGTGGGGCAGGAGGTGCTCTAGGTGCCGGAGCAGAGATTCCCCTGCAGCCCCTGGGGCAGCCCATGGTGGGGCAGGCTGTCCCCCTGCAGCCCAGGGAGGCCCACAGGGGAGCAGATCCCCACCTGCAGCCCAGGGAGGACCCCACGTTGGAGCAGGGGTTGTGCCCGAAGGAGACTGTGACCCCATGGGAAGTCCACGCTGCAGCAGGCTCCTGGCAGGGCCTGTGGCCCCATGGAGAGAGGAGCCCAGGCTGGAGCAGGTTTGCTGGCAGGGCTGGTAACCCCACGGAGACCCATGCTGGAGCAGTCTGCTCCTGAAGGACTGCAGCCCATGGGAAGCACCCACACTGGAGCAGTTCCTGGAGGACTGTCTGCCGTGGGAGGGACCCCAGGCTGGAGCAGGGGCAGAGGGTGAGGAGTCCTGTCCTGGGGAGGAAGGAGCAGCAGAGACAGCGTGTGATGAACTGACCCCAACCCCCACTCCCTGTCCCCCTGTGCCACTGGGTGGGAGGAGGCAGAGGAAATCGTGAGTGAAGTTGAGCCTGGGAAGAAGGGAGGGTTGGGGGAAGGTGTTTTAAGATTTAGTTTTTATTTCTCATTACCCTACTCTGATTTTGATTGATAATAAGTTAAACATTTCCCCAAGTTGACTCTGTTTTGCCCGTGATGGTACTTGCTGAGTCCTTATCTCAACCCACGAGCCTTTCATTATATTTTCTCTCCCCTGTCCAGCTGAGGAGGGGAGTGACAGAGCGTCTTTGTTGGGCACCTGGCATACAGCCAGGGTCAACCCACCACACTAGTGTTTTGTTTAGTGTCCAACTTACTTGGTTTTATGCAATATATTTTTATTCCAAAGAAAAAGCAAGATGTTTTTGTCTGACAATAACAGGAGAGGCGGCTGTAGAGGTTAGAGTCACAGGAGAGGGCCAGATGACTTTGCAAAGCCCTCTTGACTCACTCCTACAGAGGTTACTTCTGTAGACCATAACAACTATGCTGGATTTTAAGAAATCTCAGAAACTCACCTGCAGTTGCTGGTTCACCCAGGACTCTAATTTCACAGTCATGCAATGGAAATGAAGACGAGGATTAGCAGGATCCTTCCTTGTTTCAAAAGCAGCAACTAAATTTACTGCTTACCTGCATAAGGGTAGTGCCAATCTTCTGTTTACAAAACGAACGTCTCTTAATTGTGGCCAGCATCCCTCAAACATCATCAGAAAAATTGTCTTTTGAATTCCTTCAGACTATATATGAGCTGAAAAGGTTTCATTAAGACAAGAGAATGTTCCAATATATTTCACACTCCCAGCCTTTCTTGGTAAAGGTTGGTAGCTTTTCTTGAAGTGGGAACTAAATACCTAACATAAAAAGTAATTTAATAGCCTGTAGCAAAAAAGCAAATCTGCCCCTGAAAAACAGTTAGATTTCAACAGTATAGAAAAGGCGTACTGTGCTGTATTCAGACATGCTACTGTCTGATGTCATTTATGTCTCAGGGTTATTTGGCTTCATTGCTGCCTAGAAGTAAAAAGTGTAGCAACCAAGGATGGACTGAGTTAGACACTGCAAGTGTCATTATGTTTAAGGTAAATACCAAGAGAAATAATACACACAAAACATTCAAATCCATCTAAAATATCTCTTAAAACTACAAAAATATAACAGGATGCAATGAGTTTTATATATCAAGGGGCTATGAACTGGGGCCCCTGGGAAATTCACTTTCAGTGATTTCAGAAATTCCTGCCCCAAGCTGTCCTCTCTAATCTTTTGGTGAATGTGACCATACTTAGAAAATTAGATAGAGAAGTAAACATGCGCTGGCTCATGACCCAAAAGGAAAACTTGCAATTATATTAGACTTCTTCATCCTCCTGTTAATATAATGGATTAGTGAAATGGGAATAATCAGCATCCTGACACCTCAGGTTCATCATGGAAGAAATTCCTTCCTGCCAGTACGACATGTAAATGCATACTTGGAAATTTCATATTCTTTTTGTTAAGAACCATTTAGGTTTCAACATGTATTTAAATAGTGAGTCTGACTGGATGATGGACAGCAACCTCTTTCTATTGTTCATCAGCCTCCCTTGTGAGCACTGATATAATGCGGATGCTGGAATTTAATTAAAATGCCTATTATGAAGATATGTCTATAAATATCTTGTCTTCAATCTCATAGGTATTTAATTTATTTTAAAATCTTTGGTTTTGCTGTGCAAAGTAGAGATTTCTTCTTTTCAAGGATATATCGAATAAGAATGAAATCCCCTCCTTTTATTTTCTAGTGAAAGCATACTGCTGATAATGCTTTTAACTCATGTTTTATCAATAGCCTATTGCTACTGGCAGATATAAAACCACAGAAATTTCACAGCAATTTCTGAGTCAAGTCCAAGTCATAGACAAACTGAGCAAACTCACCTATAAAAGCATTAAGTTCTGCTTAAAACTAGCTGCATTGAGTGCTTTGCATTACACTTGTGGAAAAGCAGGTCTAGAGCCTCACTTTTGGACTTCTTTTTCTAATTTCCCATGTGAACTTATTCATAGTCCCCAACACCTGGTACAGGTGTTAAAGCTATTCCCTACCTTTGTTTACCTTGCCACTGGATTTGCAGCAAGCACATACATGTCTGTATTGCATTTACATGGCAAGGTTTTGGTAGCAGGGGGGCTGCAGGGGTGGCTTCTGTGAGGAGACACCAGAAGCTGTCCCCATGTTGGACAGAGACGTTTCCAGCTGGCTCCAAGAGGGACCCGCTGCTGGCTAAAGCTGAGCCAATCAGCGATGTTGGTAGCACCTCTATGATAACATATTTAAGAAATGGTAAAAAATGCTGGAACAAAGGAGTGAGAAAATGTGAGAGGAACAGCTCTGCAGGCACCAAGGTCAGTGAAGAAGGAGGGGGGAGGAGGTGCTCCAGGTGCTGGAGCAGAGATTCCCCTGCAGCCCCTGGCAAAGACCATGGTGAAGTAGGCTGTTCCCCTGCAGCCTATGGAGGTTGACAGTGGAGCAGATCTCCACTTGTAGCCTGAGGAGGACCCCTCACCGAAGCAGGTGGATGCCAAAAGGAGGCTGCAGCCCATGGAGACCTCACACTGGAGCAGGCTTCTGGCAAGAGTTTTGACTCTGCAGGGGACCCACACTGGAGCAGTCCATTCCTGGAGGACAGCATCCCATGGAGAGGATCCATGATGGAGCAGTTTGTGAAGAAATGCAACACCTAGGAAGGACCCACATTGGAGCAGTTCATGAAAGATTGTCACCCATGGGAGGGACCCCCATGCTGGAGCAGGTAAAGTCTGTGAGCACCAGAGGCAAAGTGTTATGAACTGAACAAAACACCCATTCCCCAAACCCCTGCACTGCTCATGGGGAGAAGGGAGAAGAGTTAGGAATGAAGTTGAGCCCAGGAAGATGGGAGGGGTGGGGGGAAGGTGTTTTACGTTTGTTCTTGTTTCTCATCCTACTCTGTTTTGTTTGCTATAAATTAAGCTAATTTCCCTAAGTCGAGTCTGTTTTGCCCATGATGGTAACTGCTGAGTGGTGCCCAATATGGGACTTTTTGAAATTCAGTATAAGAATAGTAATTGGGAGAGGTAATGGGCAAAACATGGACTGAACAATGTTAGAGAGCAGAATAATTGTGGGGAATTTTCATTGTATTTGTGGTGAAGGGATGAGGGGTGGAGTGTGTGTAAATTATTCATGCTTCTTGGTGTTGTGATGATGTTATTCTGATTTTTGTTGTGCTTATAAGAAGCTGAGGTATTTTAAGGCTGAATAATTTAATCTCAATTTTATTAATTTACAGTAGTGGACAGCCAGGGGACAACAGACACTGAAACTTTGCAAGATGAAAGCTAAGTGCTTCCAAAGTGTCATCCTGTTTTAAATACCTGCCTTTTTAGGCACCTAATCAGTGTAATTTTCTTCACAGACCTTTTGTTCCAATTCTTTTAGGCTTTTGTTTATTTTTGTGGCCCTTTTTAAGATACTAACTTATACAGGATCTGGAGTCCTCTTCTGCAACATATATATATATAAAATTTCCTTTAATTTCTCTGGATCAGATTCAGATGGTAGCAGTATTATAAAAGCAACATTGTTGAATGCAAATTATTTCCTTGTTAAAAATAAACATTTCATTTCATATCTTAAAAAAATATTATTTCTAGATCCACAAGTATCCATAGTACTAATCTTTATTACTGAAAAACTACATTTCTTCTTCCTGGGACAGTTTTGGGTTTCTGACTGTGAAAAGACAGATTTTTTTACTAAAGCTAATTTATTTAAAATCAGAAACTAAATGCATCAGCTTCTGATCATCCCTAATTAATGATAACTTCAAAATCTAGCTCTGCTAGAGACATTGGGCAGGATCCTCTTCTTTGAACAATTTCTTTTTTTCCTAAGGTGCACCTGCATCCTGTTTTTTTGGGGGGGTCAGTAGCCAGTTCTGCCTGTCTATTGAGTGATTGTAGATTTATCATCAACTTCACAGTTTGTTTAACATTTTAAGTGTTTTTTCTTCAGAAAAAGCTGAAAATTTACACTACTAACTTCTCTTGAAAATAGATCCATTATTTCTCCAGCACATCTTTTTTCCTCCCATGAAGTAGTTGTTAATTGCAGAGATGACTGGAAAACAGAGTACATTAAGAAAATTCAATCCATGGGTAGCATTTAGGTGTTCCCAAGACACTAAAGTTCAAGCCAAGGTCTCTGCAACAGTGCATACATACTGCAAAACTATAAAAGACTTAAAAAAAGCCAACAAATTATTTTCCCATGGTCAAGTTAAAAGACCATAAGCAATATTTTTTCTATTGCTCTTTTCTTAAAAAAAAAAAGTTACCAAAGTTACAGATGCTGATCAGAATCTTGGCCACACCAAAATCCTGCTGGAAACATTTTTTTACAAGTGCTCTTTGTGGGGCTGACCTATGTTTTTATTTTCCTCATGGGCAATAACTATCTATCCACAATTTTTTTTCATCTCTCATTGTCATTTTATTTTCCTCTCAGCTTGGTCCCAACACTCCCATTGCACCTGCAGTGTTAGTACTTTATCGTCATGCAGAATTCCAGCTAAATTACTGGAGTCCTGCATAGAAGCAAAGGCCCATTCATATGAAGCCAGTTGTAAAACGAAGAGTCCTAGCGTATTTGAAAATTAAATGGTGCCAGTCTACATTACTTGTCTGTAGAAATCAATTTGCTGTACATTGTTAGAAGAGTCCAGGCCATAAATTTGACCTCTGCCAACTAGCCAGCTCTCTCAGACAATACCTGGGGATAGTCTGGGAGTTAGACCAGGGAGAGACCAGAGAAGACCACGGACAGTTTCTAAAAGGCAATAACCTATTTTTGGAAGGTAGGGGAGTTTGAGAATATGGAGGCAATTTTTCCATGCCAGTTGGCCGTAGTAGTGGAAACCATTTTGACTCTGTTTAATTTAGTGTATAAGCATATCCTTGTCTCATGGCATAGTCTCCACTGGTGTAGTACCTAAAAGTTAAGTGCTGCCTTACCATCAGTGGAAATCCAAGGGCTTATGGAGTGATAAGCATAGCACAAATCTCATACTAGCATTATCACTGAACAAGGATGTGGGTGGGAATTGCGCTAACTGGGTGCTACTGGCCATGTCTTGGCTGTTTGCTCTCTGCAGTGTGTTACCACTGATGGCTACAGGTGCCTTATCTTACACAGACATTCATACCACAATACTCCAGATACACAGTGCAGAAATAGTTCAGTGCTTCCATCTCTCCGAGCTCCTTTGGTATATGAGGTAAGCAAAATGGAGATGATGTATTCCTATTGAACAAGGAGCAGCAACAGTAAAGAAAACCTTCTTTTGCCTTTTTCTCACAAAGGTGTGAATGCAGTAATATGAAGAAAACCTTTCACATATCAGTACCTGATGTCAAATCTGTATGTCATCCATGCTCCAGGTCACATCCATAGAATCATAGAATCACTTTGGTTGGAAAAGACCTTTGAGATCATCAAGTCCAACCTTTAACTTAACTATGTTATCCCACCCCTACACCATGTCCCTAAGCACCTCATCTAGCCTTCTTTTAAATACCTCCAGGGATGAGGACTCGACCACCTCCCTGGGCAGCCCATTCCAGAGCCTGACAACCCTTTCGGTGAAGAAGTTTTTCCTAATATCTAGCCTAAACCTGCCCTGGCGCAGCTTCAAACCATTCCCCCTCGTCCTATCATCTGTTACCACCAACCCCCACCTCACTACGGCCTCCTCTCAGGTAGTTGTAGAGGGTGATCAGGTCTCCCCTCAGCCTCCTCTTCTCCAGACTAAATAACCCCAGTCCCTCAGCCACTCCTGATATGACTTGTGTTCCAGACCCCTCACCAGCTTGGTTGCTCTCCTCTGGACATGTTCCAGCAATGCAACATCTTTCTTGTAGTGAGGGGCCCAAAACTGAACACAGTATTCGAGGTGCAGCCTCACCAGCACCAAGTACAGGGGCACGATCACTTCCCTACTCCTACTGGTCACACTATTTCTGATACAGGCCAGGATGCCATTGGCCTTCTTGGCCACCTGGGCACACTGCTGGCTCCATCATCCCTCCTCTGTGTGTCTCCTACCATCATCAGCTACCATTTCATAAGTTCCTACCATCACTGTTTCCTGATCTGTTTTCTATTTCTCCCGGGAGAAGGACTTCCCAACAGCCATTGTCTGCCTTGATTTCCCTGTAACATCACGTGGAAATTTCACCAGAATACAAAATATGGATCATGTAGAGACCATCCTGGATGATGAAAAGATGCATTGGAAAAAAATAACTATGTTATAATGTTACACGAGGTGAACAGGAATGTGAAAATAGAGACCCAAAGAAAAAACACTGCTATAACTTGCTGTGCTATATTTGTAGTAGTATTGTACTCACTGTGCACGCAGCAAAGCAAAAGACTTTCCTTCTTAGTATATCTAGAGAAATGACATTGTGATGATGAAAATCTAGAGAGAGAGAGAGAAATAGGACATTTTATTTCAGTTTCTACTTCAGTGGTAATACTAGCCTGGTTATTAGTGCAATTGTCAGCTGAAAAATAAGGACACTGATTTTTTCAGCATAGCATATTTTAGTGAATATCCTGCATTAAAAATGGAAAGGAAAATCTATAAAAACATATTTTCAGCCTCTGGTTGCACCAGTTAGGAACAGTATTTAGTTCCATACCTATAGTTTTACAGGTGAGATTAACTGCTGCTATGTACTCATTTCTAATATAAATGTTGACAGACTGGATAAGCAGGTGCCTGTCATTTCTGCGGATGGTTTATTCTTCATGAAGAGCCTCTTCCTAAGTTTTGCATAAAGGTGAACTGACATTAAAAGAGGGAAAATAAGTTTCAGAGATTATTTTAAACATAGAATCCAAAACATAATTGCTCAACTAAATCTCACTATTTGAATTAGGTCATTGTGTGAAATTTTATTCATAACAAGAAAAATAATTAGGATTTTATCATCTTACTTTTATCATCTGCCTTTAAAATATACTGAGCTTCTTCATGTTGGATCTTTTGAGTACCTAAAACAAATAAATAATTTTTGATTTTCACAATCCAAACTATACTTTACATTTAGGAAGTTTATCTACTGTACAATTTGTGAATTTAAATAAAGACTCGATACCCAATATCAATATGTACACCATTATTTAAAAAGAGGAAAAGCTAAAAAAGAAATGAAGGAAAAAGAAACATTATGCAGATAGTGACCGTATTACTGAACCTATATTTTTTTCAATGAATAAATGTAATTATTTTTCACCATTTTTGCCTTTCTAAAAAATAATTTGATTCTCAGATCCTTAGGGTTGCTAAAATGTAAACACAATGGCAAGAAATTATAACTGAAATTTCTTAAGTGAGGTAAATCAAATAAGAAAAAAAAGCAGGTGCCATGTAAAGAGTCTGATCTATGAGGTGAATACAGAGCAGGACATGATCCATGAGTTTAGGAGAAGAGGGAGAAAGTGGTTCAGGGTGATTCATGGGAGAGTGAAAGAAAATCCTGGGATTCTGCTCCTCTCTCACTGCAATATTTCTGGTCTGTCCACTGTATAACACATGTCTATCTTCTGTTTTCATACTTGCAAAGCGTCGGTGGCAAGATTTTGGTGGTGGGTGGGGGAGCTGCGTCTGTGAGGAGAGGCCAGGGGCTGCCCCTTGCTGGACACAGCCAGTTCCAGATGGCTCCAAGAGAGACTGACTGCAGGACACAGCTGAACCTGTCAGATAAACTGGTGGCACCTCTGGGAAAACATATTTAAGAAAGGGCAAACCACCAGACAGCACTTACTTTGGAACTGTGCTTCTGTTTCAATTTATCTCATATATTATCCTACCTAACAGATTACTGATGTTGATATTTCAATGCAAAATTATTTAAAAGATTATAAAGCATTTTTAAAAAGGAAAAATAAAAAAGCATTACATTATATCCTATGAATGCTTTGAGTAGTAGAATGGGCTGTGTACTGAGATCTCTTAATTCCAAACCTTCCTTCCTGCTCCTTATTTAAAATTTGACCTGGAAGAAGACCCTATCCATGAGTGTGGAGAAAGGCTAGACTAAACCACACTGTTGTCCCAGGGTCTGCAAGTGTCCCAGAGACAGAAAGGGCTGAAGTTGGACGCAGGCTTTGAGATAAACCTAAATCTGTTGAGGTGTGAAAAATGAAAACTTGTAACCATTGACCTCTGTGGCTAGACTTCTCCTGGTGTACGTGATGGTCATTGGGGTCTGTACTCTCCAATTCAGTGCAGTTCAGTGGTCTCCTAGGCTGCCCAGATGGACTGAGTGGATCTCTTCCTCTTGTTACCAAGTGGGCATAGGAGTAGTATTTCTTCAACAGGCCACCATACATTTTTTCAGGCTTCATTTGCATGTCATTTGCAAGAATTTTGGTGAGACTCTGATCCAAAGAAACCCAGTTCCCTACAGATTTCTTATGCAGGGATGAGCTTCTCTGCCTGTGTGATCTCTGATGCCAGGCTCATGCAACTCTTCCATAACGAGGGCATCACCAGAACCTCCCTTCTTTCCCCAGCCTGTTCCCACAAACTGGTATCTTTGAGAGCTCGCTCTGTCTGTCATACCTCATGACTTCATATTTAGATAGCCTTTGGTTAAAAAAAAGCCTGGTTTCTAGCATAAGTGAGAATGTGAAACATATAAGAATCACAGATGCCTGACATGGAAAAAAAAAGCTAGCTCTAGGGGCACTGGAACTAACAGAGCTTGGGCTCTGGACGGTTTGTATCTATAGTTAAATTACTTCATATCTGCTAAGGTTTGAACTTGGATCAAAGCTTTCTCATCAAGGAGTCATAACTCTTCCCTCTGGTTCTGAGTTTTTGAGCCCAAAGTCTTTTTTATTTATTTCATAACTTTTTGTCACTTGCCAATGTTCCACCACCTCCCTTATTAACCAGAACGTGGATGATAAACTGGCAGAATTCTTACATTGTTACAGACAGGGATTTTGATTCTCCTCTGTCAGCCAAACTTCTGATACCAAGCAGAATATTTTTAATTGCTGAAAGTGAGAACACTTAGAAAAAATGGTATTGCAAGCATTTCATGAAAATGGGCTGGAGGCACTGAGCAATTCCCGAAATTACTGAGGGAACTCCCTAAAACATTCTCATAAAAATATTCACAAAAATATGATGTGAGCCATACATGCTTCACTGTAGTGCAGGAGCTTCCAGTAGAATGGCTTTCATCTCTGTGTGTGTCCCTGTTTGTGAAAGTGGGGTGAGAATGGAAGATTTTATCCAGGTGACATGAAGGGTGAACATGTCTGTGATAGCAGAGATACTATCAATGTATTGGGTTTATGTAGCAAGGTTTTGGTAGCAGGGGGATTGCAAGTGTGGCCTCTGTGAGAAGAGACCAGGGTCTGCCCATGTCAGGGACAGCTGACCCACCACAGGATACAGCTGAACCCATCAGTGATGCTAGTGGCACTTCTGTGAATACATAAGTAAGAAAGGGTAAAAAAGCTGTGCAGTATCTGTGAAAAAGGAATGGGAAAAATGTGAGAGAAACAACCTTTCAGCCACCAAGGTCAGAGAAGGAGGAGGAGGTTCTCCAGGTTCTGGAGCAGAGATTTCCCTGCAGCCCATGGAGGACAACCTTGGAGGAGGTATCCACACTGCAGTCCATGGAGGACCCCACGTTACAGCAGGTGGGATGCCCTGAAAAAAGGTGCATACCATGGAGAACCCACGCAAGAGCAGGCTCCTGGCAGTAGCTGCAGCCCATGGAGAGGAGCCCACACAGGAACAGGTTTTCTGGCAGGAACTGTGGTCCACAGAGGAGCCATACTAAAGCGATCTGTGAAGGACTGTCTCCTGTGGCAGGGACTCCACATTGTAGCAGTTGAAAAGTGTGAGAAGGAAAGAGCAGCAGAGAGGAACTGTTAGGAACAGACCACAATGCCCATTCCCCATCCCCCTGTGCCACTTTGCATGGGAGATGGAAGAGTTGGGAAGGAAGGAGTGAAGTTGAGCCTGGGAAAAAGCAGGGGGTAGGGGAAATCTTTTTTTAGTTTTGTCTTTGCTTCTCACCATCCTACACTATTTTTAACTGGCAATAAATTAAATTAATCTTTCTGAAGTTGTCTGTTTTGCCCATGATGGTAACTGGTATGTGATCTCCCTATCTTTATTTCAAGGCACAAAATTTTTTCATCTTATTTTCTCCCCCCATCCTGTTGAGGAGGGGAAATAATAGAGTGGCTGGGTGGGTGTTTGGAAGCAAGTCAAGGTCAAACCCACTGCACACAGCAAATTATGAGTTAGTGGAATAAATAAGCTCTGATCACTTCCTCCTCTTCAGGAAACATTGTGTAATTTGGTGGTCATCATCCCAATGCTCAGACCTGTGCATTTACAGAGATAGAGATTGTAGCATATTAAGCAAATGCCGAGGGTTTCCAAAGAAGAGAAAGCTTCCTGTCACTGTGATCCATCAAAGACAGGTGTCTAAACTGTGACCTCTGTCAAAGTCGCTTGTGTTACTGCTTAAGGACGATGATGGTACAGAAAATAAGCTAACTGCATAGTCATTATATAAGACGTGGTGGTTGTATGCCACTAGGAGGGAAGTCAAATACTCCAAGTTAAACCAGCCAAGTGCAGTTTTGAAGTGTGATCGTAGCCAGAAGTGCTGGCATAAGGCAAATTTTACAAGTAGAACTGTAGGACTCTCATTCATGGTGAATGTAATCTCAAAGCAAACAAAACTAACTAAATAAATAGAAACATAGATAAAAATCAAGAAAAAAATCATTATCTTTTATTTTATGTTTCCAAATGCAAAAATAAATGTGAATGAAAAAAACTGACTGAAATGTTTGCAACACTTTGGTTTTTATTTCTGTTGGTTTGCAGCAAAAAAATGAGTCCTTGTTACCACACAACTACTTTGATTCAAGTGTCTGCAAGTGTCCCCAGGTCTCTGTCTGCAGAGTTGCTTCTCATCAGATGGATCCCAGCCTGCTTTGTTGCATAGAGTTATTACAAAAGGCACTTCTTTAACAATGCTCTGTCTGTTGTTGGACGTTTTCATAATATTATTTCTTTAGCTTTCAATTTCTTGTATGAAGAATTACACTTTTAAATTTCTTTTTCATGAGTAAGTCTCAATATACTTCAAACATGTTGGAAATGCTATCATACCTATTTTTTCAGGTAAAGCAACATAGAGGTCTGATTATTTGCCCAAGATTATTCACCTCATTTGGGAAATCTGGTAAGAAAATTGAATCTTTGTGATTCCTCATCCACAACTTCTTCTCTGAGAGATAAATTAAATAATTAACCAGAAAGGAACCATGTTAATAGCTGGCTCCTGCCCAAATGTTAGTGAGAGATCTGCTATTCATGGGAGGACTCTTCTTCTTGCAGCAAAGGCGTTGGATGGTATGCTGGGCTGCATTAGGCAAAGCATGGCCAGCAGGTTGAGGGAGGTGATCCTTCCCTCTGCTCAGCACCCTCAGTGGTGAGGCCACACCTGGAGTGCTGTGCCCAGTTCTGGGCTCCCCAGTACAAGAGAGAAATGGAGTTACTGGAGAGAGTCCAGCAAAGAGCCATTAAGATGATAGAGGGACTGAAACATCTCTCCGGTGAGGAAAGGCTGAAAGAGCTCGGTCTAAGGAAGGGAAGGCTCAGGGGGCAATCTCATCAATATGTATCAATACCTGATGGAAGGGTGTAATGAAGAGGGAGCCTGGCTCTTTTTAGTGGTGCCCACTGACAGGCCCAGAGGCAATGGGCACAAACTGAAACACAGGAGGTTCCCTTTTAACATCAGGAAACAATTTTTTACTGTGAGGATGGCCAAGCGTTGACACAGGTTGCCCACAGAAGTTGTGGAATCTCCATCCTTGGAGATATTTTAAAGCTGTCTGGACATGGTCCTGGGCCAAGTGGTACTGCTTGAGCAGGTGGATTGGACCAGATGACCTCCTCCAACCTCAACCATTCTGTGATTCTGTGAGCTACTCAGAGCTTGAGAGATCTTGATCTGCTGGATAGGCACTATTTCTATTTCAGTGGTGTTTGGTTACTGCAAAAATGTAAGCAACTTGTAAGTAAGGTGTGGTAAGACTATTCTTTGTTAGGGGAAGGAAGAGAATCCTGGATCACAGAGCTCTGAGCCATGTGCTCAGCCATCTGTAGCTTTCACTCAGCTAATGTGTGTTTCATCTACACTTTCAGGACATTTTTCAAGATGGGTTTTTTTCTGATAGCAGCTTCACATTTACCAGTGCTTCAACGTGAATAATCTTTAGGTCCCTGAAAATTCAAATCTTCAATGAGTTGAAAATCATTTAAAGAAAATCATCATGAGCTAGTCAAACATTTCGCCTCATTTTTTCTCCTATTTCAACCACAGTAACAGCTCTGTCATTCCCAGTCAGCATTGTAGTTCTGGTTCGTTAGGTAAAAACACTTCCCCGTTGCCATTCCAAGATCCATTCTTATTGCCTGCTAATCAGGTTCTAACATAAACTGTGCATACGTAATCATAACTGTAGCCATAACTATTGCTTACCTCTAACCAGGGGAGTTCTGGACCACTGGTTTTAATATTCACAAGTAATAATTTTGTTTTTCTCTACAGCTGTTGAGTCACTCATCCCAGTTTTATAATTTTATGGAAATGGAATTTTATTTTGGATGTGTGCATGAAAACTAAAAATCAGTTTTTATAAGTGACTAAAATGACCATTTCTGTAAACTCATGAAAATAAGAAATTTTGGGGTAAACCATTAAAGAAATGCAGGGAAATTTATTCATGTATTAGAAATCGTTGTACCCTTGGGAAAAGAGCATTTAATTTTTTTAGGTATAAATGCTAGCCAGCTTCCAAGCCTATGAATTCACAGCTGTAGGAAACTGCATTTTTAGGATGCTCGCAGATCACCAGGGGTTAGAAAGAGTGGCATTACAGTGAATTCACAGTGCTGACTAATTAGAAATCAATGATTAATTGAATAAAAGGCTCCCCCATCAGACTCAGACTGAGTCAGTTCAGTTGTCTGAGAGATTTTTTAAGAAGGCAGAGATGAAGGACTAACAGCAGCTTCCCAGGGGTCTTCCTGACCTTTCTGGCAGGCTGACCATCACGTGCTATACTGTCACTTTTCCACAGTATTGCTCTGAGTACGCTGGTCATGGGGGTTCTTTATACAGACAGCATGAGATTTAACACTGAAGTCAGTTATTTTTGTTGACATAATGGAAAACAATAACAAAACAAATCTTTAAGCACAGCTTTGTATCTTTTTCATTACACTTTGCTTTATTCTGGTATTCAACCTCTGGCCACTCTGATAAGCCCTACTTGTCTCCTATATCTATCATACTGTCAGGCAGAGAACACCACCAGGAGCATAATGACCTTTCTGGTGCCATCCAAAATCTCAGTATTCCCTATCTTGATATTGCTTAATTGCATCATTCAAGATTTAGTACAGCACTTCAGAATCTATGGAGCCCTAGTTAGACTTGATTTAAAGGGAAGTAGAAAAGGAAATATAGCGGGAAACCACAAGTATCTCAGCTCTTATTTGAACTTCATCTAACCCTTTGTTTCCTAAAGATAACATCTCAATGCAAGGGAATGTGAGTCAGGATCCCTTATTTACAAATGTCTAAAGAAGCTGGGCTGTGCTTTCGACAAAACATTTTTTTCTTCTTGGAACATTTGGATTTGATTCTGTGACAGGTTTTTACTGGAATGTACAAGTTCTACTTAATGTCTTGTCATGGGAACTTTATAGTTTAGAGTGATTTAACAGAAGAGTGAATCTGATCCTGCCCTCTGATTAGTTCATCTGTACAGGTTGTGGGAGACTAAGGCTTTTTGAAGTGCATAGTCAGACTAATCTGGGCCGAGGGTTTGACTTTGCATTATATTATTCTTTAAGCTAGCACTCTGCTCAAGAGGTATAGTGAAACAATAGGCCTCTGCTTCTCTCAGTTTTCATCGTTCTCTGCAAGATACTGCTTTTGTCACAGTAAAAGATGTGATTTTATGTTTCTTAATTTGAAGTCTGTGCAAAAAAAGAAACAATTTTTCTTCTTACTTCTCCCAGACTCTTCTGCCTCAGATAGCCTGCCTGAGGAAAAAGCCCAGCTGTTCCCAGCACAGACCTCATTTTGATATAATCACTTAACTTGAAAAGGTATCCTCTCTAAACCCTCTCAAACATCTAAACTTTTTCTGGCTCTTTACGGTCCCCATGCATGACAGTGTGTGGTAAAAAGGGAATGCACTGGCAAGGTTTTGGAAGGATGATTAAGGAGAAGAGCAAAATAATGTTTCAAAGACGTGTCCAAAACTGCTAAGGATGAGTCCGATTCACAGACTAACTGCTTGCAGTGAACACAAAGATGAAGTGTAATTAGCTCCTTAGTTTTCTGTCTGGCAGGCAGAGAGATGCTGAACATGTGGCTGAACTTAATTCTTTCCACCATGATGTGTTGAGTATTTCAGTGTCTGCAGACATGTTAAAAAATAACATTTTACTATTACGACCTCAACTATATTTTTAACGCAAAAGGTAAAAGCTGGGCTTTCAATTAATTTCCAGATGCTGCTTCCTATTCTGCTGCCAGTATAATCCCAAAGCTCCTGAAATTCTCCATATGAGACACTAATTTATGCTGCTGATGTTTATTTGGCTGTTCTCACAAGATATGGAGCACAATGTGTACCTGTTGGCATTTGTACTGAGGGCCTTGAAAACTGAGGCAGAGAGAGGGCTATAAGGGTCTATATACCCAGAGTTCACGTATTGCGAATTATGTACAGGAATGGCTTAAGAATCTGTGTACCTATTAGAAGAGAAACACTCAGCACGTGTACTGAACACACTGGATTGCCATATAAAACTTGGTTTATTTCATGTCTCAAATTGTTACTTGCCTTCTGTGTTCAATTTATATCTGATCAATAATTCATTCAAGCAATTAGGTTTGGATCTTTATTAGTATAAGAACACCGACTAAGCTACAAGGTGAACAATTTGTGTGGAATGCGAGCTGAAATGAATAAGAGAAGTACCACTATAGTAAAAAAGCTGAACGTGCCCATGCATATCTGATGAGAAGCCCATGAAGGTCAATTAATGAGCAGACAAGTGTCAGTCCTTGTGGGAGACTAGAAATGCCATCAGATTTGCTGTGTGATTTTGCATATATAACCTCAACTCGCAATAGACACGTTTGAAATATCATTGTAACTCTTGAGAATTATTCTAATATCCTTCCAGCATGTAGTTTAGCAGTATGTATAATTTCCACTGTTCTTAGAAAGTTGCTACAGTTTTTGTGCACTAGCTAGGCAGATGTACAAAAAACTTTCGAAGAGTCATCATCTGCATTTCCAAACAGATTGCATCTGTCTATGTCTCCTTCCTATCTATCTCTTCGGAACAACTCAGCATGAGAGTGAGGGGAATTGGATATGGCAGTTACAGTAGTTGCTTTATTATTTGCTTCGTGTGCAAATGATTGCAAAACCGGGCAGGCAGCAGCGCTAAGGGAATATGGGAGATACTCTCTTTGCTATGGTTTTAGAAAATCAATCTCAGACACTAAATGCTAAAGACGTTCATGATATCAAACAAAATGAAAAATAGCAATTCTGTTTTCTCTGTAGCCTTTTCACCCACGTGGATCTCAGCCCTCCAAGTGCACAACTGCACCTAAGAGCTCTGCTCGGAGGTCTGCAGGCAACCTCAGCCGTTTCCTTAGCAACAGGAGCCATGTGCAGGCTATCCAAACTGCTCATCCTAAACCAGGTTTCCTTGGCAGCAAGGAAAGTGTTTAGAAAGGAAAAAAGAAGACAGACCCATTCCAATACAGAGGTGAATTTCAGTGGTTCATCTGTGCAGCCCAGGCTGCAAAAAAAAAATTGAAATTATTATTTTTAAACATCTGTGTGGAGCTGGGCTTTCCTCTGCTGAGGCTCACAGAGAAGGCGCAGGGATGGCTGTGTGCGCCTGACCCAGAAGAACGTCACGCTGTCATGGTTGTCTGCACACCAGAGCCTCATCCCAGGAGATCTGCATACCTGCAATAGCAGCAGCATTGCCTGCAGGTCGGGTGGACACAGTGGCCCTGGGGAAGCAGCTTGCATGTAGGCTGAGCGGTTGTCACCCAGGGCTGGGTGCTGCCAGTGAGCTCAGGAGGACAGACTCGCAATTTATGAGGGGGTATTGCTTAACTTAGCGAAGTTTCTCTAGCAGGAGATGACCTTCACTACCAACCCCATGAACCATTTCATCTCAAACCAACCCGTGCTCACCACTGCTTATAAGATTAGGAAGAAAAAAGTACATGCACTGGCTGTTGCTGTTCACTGGCTATAAGCTCACCCACAGTGCAGTCTGCAAGCTAGGTTACATCCATCCGCCATGTAAATAACAAGGTAAGTCCAGCTCCTTGGCAAGGCAGGTTAACCCCTGTGTTGTTGTATAGTGCAGAGAATCAGGAATAGATGTACCAAGCCTAAAACTAGCCTAAAAATTTGGTCTTTTCTAAGGACTACATCTGGACTGTAAGCTGCTTCAGAGGTACTTTTTCATTTTGTGATTTCAGGCACATTAAACTTTCAATTTAATTAAAATCTAAAATACACACATTGCATCATCTAGCTATCAGATAATGAGATTTTACATTTTATTTGTTAAGCAGAACACAAAATAGAAAATATATTCTTTGTATTATGACTTAGGGCAACAATACTGTCTGAAACATCAACTCATGAGGCACCCTGGAAGAAAGAATAATGGAAGAAAGCTTGATGACTAAGGACACAAAGGAGTTTTCTGGCAGCAGTTTCTTGCATCTGTACAGAAGTTCAGTGCCTTTAGGGGCATATTCTGAGGCAACCATTTTTATAAATGTAGGAAAATGGATAACATATATATAAAATATATATTTATATATATGCAAACACACAATGCTCAGATGATCAATTATTTATATTAGAAAGAGAATACTGACTTGAAAACAAAGCGAGCTTAGAAAACTATGTAAACAAACTCATATATTCCAAAAATCATGAGATCAGTCTGACTAATTTTTTCAGAAGTCACAAAAGTTTGGTAGGAGATCTTACTGCTGGTTTTTGATGAACTTGAATCTGTTTCCACTGAAATCAGTGGACATGCATGAGATCATTAGTTCCCTTAGACTTACACTGAAGACTTCTATGACAGCCATTATAGGTTTTCCATTTGCTCCTTAATAATGAATTTCTGTCCTAGACTATTACTGCCCTCCTCCTAATCACTTAAGCTTGCTCAAACCTCCAGGAGTATTTCCGACGTTTGAAAAGGTGCCCGAGGCAAGCAGCTGCAGAAGCAGCATTGCTAATCAGAGATGACAACGCTAGCTGCTACAACTGAGGTCCTAGTTCTGCCAATCTGTACAGATGCTTGAACAAGTTGGGTGCCACAGTCCTAAAAAAGTCATGGTCTCTTCATTAGACCCATTCACCAATTTGCTTTTCAAAACAATTTCTTGTAAGTGCAGGTACTGTCTGTCAAAGTACACCTTTTTGACTCGGATTTTTGTTGGCCTGAATCATTGCACAATACTAATAATGACTTCTGTATGCCTCTGCGGGGGCTGATGCATTTTGGGGTCCTGTCAAAGCCCTGGAGCGATCAGACAGCTATGTGGGGAAGTCTATTTACAGCAAAGATTTAAAATCCCTTCAGAGCCTCTCATGAAAATGTGCTAAGGAAAAAAGTGAATACATTTTCTTATTACACTCAATGTCTCCTGGTTAGTTGTCTCTAGCATTATTTGTTTTAATGTTTTATCCTTTTGAAAAACTAATAGGAAGGCAGTGCTGGAGGCATGTACAGTTATTCGTCCTCAGGGTTCCATAATCACAGGGACATATTTTATATTTTATCTGATGTGTAAGAAATATCTCGATCACCAAGAGAACTAATGAGTGGGCATTTCATCTCAAACCAACCCGTGCTCACCACTGCTTATAAGATTAGGAAGAAAAAAGTACATGCACTGGCTGTTGCTGTTCACTGGCTATAAGCTCACCCACAGTGCAGTCTGCAAGCTAGGTTACATCCATCCGCCATGTAAATAACAAGGTAAGTCCAGCTCCTTGGCAAGGCAGGTTAACCCCTGTGTTGTTGTATAGTGCAGAGAATCAGGAATAGATGTACCAAGCCTAAAACTAGCCTAAAACATTTGGTCTTTTCTAAGGACTACATCTGGACTGTAAGCTGCTTCAGAGGTACTTTTTCATTTTGTGATTTCAGGCACATTAAACTTTCAATTTAATTAAAATCTAAAATACACACATTGCATCATCTAGCTATCAGATAATGAGATTTTACATTTTATTTGTTAAGCAGAACACAAAATAGAAAATATATTCTTTGTATTATGACTTAGGGCAACAATACTGTCTGAAACATCAACTCATGAGGCACCCTGGAAGAAAGAATAATGGAAGAAAGCTTGATGACTAAGGACACAAAGGAGTTTTCTGGCAGCAGTTTCTTGCATCTGTACAGAAGTTCAGTGCCTTTAGGGGCATATTCTGAGGCAACCATTTTTATAAATGTAGGAAAATGGATAACATATATATAAAATATATATTTATATATATGCAAACACACAATGCTCAGATGATCAATTATTTATATTAGAAAGAGAATACTGACTTGAAAACAAAGCGAGCTTAGAAAACTATGTAAACAAACTCATATATTCCAAAAATCATGAGATCAGTCTGACTAATTTTTTCAGAAGTCACAAAAGTTTGGTAGGAGATCTTACTGCTGGTTTTTGATGAACTTGAATCTGTTTCCACTGAAATCAGTGGACATGCATGAGATCATTAGTTCCCTTAGACTTACACTGAAGACTTCTATGACAGCCATTATAGGTTTTCCATTTGCTCCTTAATAATGAATTTCTGTCCTAGACTATTACTGCCCTCCTCCTAATCACTTAAGCTTGCTCAAACCTCCAGGAGTATTTCCGACGTTTGAAAAGGTGCCCGAGGCAAGCAGCTGCAGAAGCAGCATTGCTAATCAGAGATGACAACGCTAGCTGCTACAACTGAGGTCCTAGTTCTGCCAATCTGTACAGATGCTTGAACAAGTTGGGTGCCACAGTCCTAAAAAAGTCATGGTCTCTTCATTAGACCCATTCACCAATTTGCTTTTCAAAACAATTTCTTGTAAGTGCAGGTACTGTCTGTCAAAGTACACCTTTTTGACTCGGATTTTTGTTGGCCTGAATCATTGCACAATACTAATAATGACTTCTGTATGCCTCTGCGGGGGCTGATGCATTTTGGGGTCCTGTCAAAGCCCTGGAGCGATCAGACAGCTATGTGGGGAAGTCTATTTACAGCAAAGATTTAAAATCCCTTCAGAGCCTCTCATGAAAATGTGCTAAGGAAAAAAGTGAATACATTTTCTTATTACACTCAATGTCTCCTGGTTAGTTGTCTCTAGCATTATTTGTTTTAATGTTTTATCCTTTTGAAAAACTAATAGGAAGGCAGTGCTGGAGGCATGTACAGTTATTCGTCCTCAGGGTTCCATAATCACAGGGACATATTTTATATTTTATCTGATGTGTAAGAAATATCTCGATCACCAAGAGAACTAATGAGTGGGACTTTGAATGTACTGTCATTCAGAGTGAATTACAAAATTGGAAATTAATGAGAGAATTGCTGTGGCACATAAGAATGCTAAAGAGGAACTAAAAGGCAAGACTTCAGCAGTGGAGTTATGATCTCTGAAAATGTCCCTTCAGTCAAGAACATCTTTGATTACCATGCAGAGTTAGCTATTTACCTCTTGCAGACTAGTCTGAATTACTGCAAAAAGCCTTGGACTAATGGTAGAAGAGGGATGTGATAATGCCTAAGCCCACAGAGTGCAATTTGTAAATAGGTGTTAATGTTCGTAAGTATGAAAACAGTATTCTGGAGAGAGGGATGAGTAAAGAACAAAGTCCTTTAGACATGGCATATTGTTAAAGTAGATGTTCAGATGTACACAGTCAGCAGCCAAGTTTTATTCATATTTTGAATATAAAAATTGTATTGAAGTGCCACATTTTGCTCTTGTTTGTTTTAATTGACAAGGTTTGGGGTGAAACCAGGAGTAACACCACAAGGAACAACTTGGAGACCTGACCAGTTGCACTCCTTTGGAAGCCAAGTGTTACAGTGCAAACCCTGATCACTGACCTTTCCATCTTTCTAGGACAATAAGTTAATGATGATGGTGTTTCCTTATCCAGCAGCTGACTTCATTGAAGTACAAGCTTCCTTTCCTAGTGTGGTAGGGCTTTCCTGAAAGTTTTTCATTATGACTTTGGTGGAAATTTCTACTCCCAGTACTACAACATTATATGCTAGCTAACAGCTTTGCAATACGGTTTTATTCCAGGCAGTAACAGTAAAATAAACAGGGATTTACAGAAGAACTGAGGTAATAATCTGTGGCATTTCCATTTAAGATTTATCACTGTACCTGTAGTTCTACTCAAATACCCTGCTTAGGCCCTTTGGCCAGTACACTGCTACACAAATGGAAACACAATACTACACTAAGTACAGTGTTTCTGAGCAGACTCCTTGAAGTTTTTTTTCTTGAGAAGAGAAGAACACCCCAATAGCAGGACAGGTTTTCAGAGACAACTTTCTCTGCATGAACTTATTACTAAAAGCAACATATATGGCAACAGGAAACCTGGTTCATGTTTTCTCCTTCAGTGTCTGCTGCAGCAGATCCAGTGGAAAGCTATCTATCTGATTTACTGTGGGTCAGGTGCCTTTAGGGAACAGGCTTTTTATTTATTTATCTGTTTATTAGTACTGGTTATTATGCAGTTCTCAAGAATGAATGCAGTCCTTGTACATATAAATAAAGCACATGCTTTGGCACGCTTACCAGCCTCCCGAGATGCCTCATCAAATTCAAGCTGGGCAGGCAACTCTTTAATCAGGCAGAGAACAGCCATTGGCCTCTGCCCTTCTGTGCAGATTAGGATCAGTCTCACTGGCAACAACCAGCCACTCTCAGAACTGCTGTTTCCCTTTGCTATCAGGTGGATTGCTTAGTCTTCACTCTTATAAGTGTTTCTCCATTCTTCATAGACACAGAATCATCTGTGTGTCTTCTGTATTTTATTTTGATGGACTATGATGAGTACATGCTTGTTCCCTTAATAGATGCTGCTGCTGACTGAAGGCTAGGTCAGACAATACTCAGGCAAAGGTACTATCGGTGAGACAGCAGAGGTAGCTTTTAACAAGCTAGCCAGGGTGTGAGTAGAAGTTTAGGGACAGTATCATGAATACATTTATCCTGCTTACTGCACATGGGAACAAAGCAGAAGGGCTATGGGTTGGAATACAGGACAGGAATGCATCTTCCAAATATAAACAATATTGACCGCTGATGAAGATCTAGGACCTAGCATCCATGACACTAGGACCTTTCATGGATGGTTTCTGCACTCTCTTTTCTCCCCCATTATACCTCTCAAATATAAAAGTCATGCTTATCTGGAATTTGTGGTGATCTACCCTTTTCAGCCATAGCTGAAGTGCTAATAGTAGCACCATCTATGATTTAGCAAATAGACTAGATCTTTTCAAAGTAGTTTTGGTATGTCTGCACCACACTAATGTCACAGTAACACCAGATCTTAATTTTTCCTGGTCTTAGACTCCCTTGTTATTTCTGTTCCTACAAGGAAAAAAAAATCAGTGCTTCTCTAGAGACACTGGGATAGACCTTACAATCCTATATGATCACTTTAACAATCAGTTCCGCATGTATATCAAAAAAATAAGGGGGTCACTTAGGAGAAATACCTGTGTATTTACAGCAGTGCACTTAAAGAACAGAATCTCTGAGCTATATGCAAGTATGAGTTGGGAGCCTAGAGTTTGGTTTGAAAGGAAATGTGGCTGGATTTAAGGATGCTGTTTAATTATTTGTCATCTACACCATCCTAAATCTTGAGAATTTTATTTTAAGGCAAACCTGTGTAGGCTACACTTACTGATAGCGTGGGGGAGGTTTGTAGTACCACTCATTAATAAGACTGTCAGATGCTTACTACTGGCAATTTTCTATTGCAAGTAAGAGTAAACCATTTAGATTGATATTTCCAAGCTGAGTATCTCTGCACTGTGCTGATATTTTCAGCCAGATGGCTCAGTCATTCTGAAGATAAACACATTAAATATAGGAACAGTGTACAGTAGGGAACCTCTTGGATACTTGACTTAAACTCTGCTATCTCAGGCAAATATGTTACAGAATCCTAATTTTTTGTTTTTTGCTTTCTCATCCCCTCACCCACTAACTGGAAAACCATTCAGGTTCTTGTAGCTGTAAACCTGGTATTCACAATCAGGTTTTTTTTCCCTGTCTGTGCCAATATTGTCCTTAGCTTAAACAGCTCTTCTCTCTCCTCTGATGTTTACTTTCCTGGTCTATATACAGAGAGCAATTATACCACTTTCAGACTCCATTTCACTAGGCTAAACAAGTTAAGCTTTTTTATCTTCTCTGAATTTGTACACTCATAACCAAAAAAAAAGTATGGATGAACATCTTAAAATAATTTATAATGAAATTAATAATTCATTTTGAAGCACTGATTAGTGGAAATAAATTAAAAAATTATTATTAACTTTATAATGCTAAATCTAATCTTGCATAGGTGGGAGTGCTTCCAAGTCGCAGATCTGGGTGGGCACCACAGCAATATGTCAGATTGCTACTGGGGCCAGACCATGGTACAACCAACCACAGGAGGGAAATGCATCCATCAAATCCTACATGTAGCGATGGAAAGACACATGCTACTGTCTTGTGGAAATGAAGCTTGAACGAGCCACAAAAGACTTACAAATGACTGTGCAAAATTATAAAATCAAATATTGTATCAGAATTAACACTGGGTATACAAGAAGTTTTGTAAGAGTGGTCCTGTTTGCTGGCCTCAAATGTGTCTTTCAAAACATATGTGGCTCATTAAGCTTTACCCAAAGATTTCTGATAGAAATAGACAAGAATGTCAGGTTCTCATTTCTGCTTGGTAGAAAACTTAGGGAAAAAACAATTTGGTCTGATTTGAATCAGTACTACTTTTCAGAAGGCAGCATCTCCTGTGTACCAGAAGTGCAGCTGTAATCACAGAGCATGCAAACACAAGATAGAACTGATTCCAGACTCCACAAATAATTCCACTTCACTCTTTTAATTTCTAATGTTCAATTTTCAGTGTTCTTTTATCACAGTTGTAAACATGTATGTACAGTTGAATTCATCTCACTATTCTGGCAAACAAGATGAGGGCCCCAGTTGTATACGTATAAAGCAGTGGAAGAATTTCAAATTTCAATAAGGCAAGCAAAAGAGGAAGGAACAAACAGAGGTATTTAGGTAGAGGGCTGTACTTCCACCACCTGTTTTAATTTCAAAAATAGATGTAAGTGTCTGTGTGGGGTCAGGAAAGCAAAGATTTAGAGCCCCATGCCTTCCAGACCTCCACTCCTCATGCTATTAGTGGATTCAAGTAGCACCTATATACTCATCATCAACTGAAAAAAAGTTGGACATTTCCTAGTAGACAATCTGAATATGATCTTAGGGAATTTCTTAATAGCCATGCTTCAAAAGAACTCTTATTTTTACAGAAGATTCAGGTAGAGTCCCATCTTGACTTCTTTTTCCAGTACAATCTTTTTCTTATAACTGGAAAGATAGACAGAAGAGGTGTCAAGGGCACAGCTGGTGATGGGAGTGGGAGCACTTTTCAGTTGTGCTTCTCAGGGCCCCAGGACCACTCTCTGATGTGTCAGTCACTAAAGGAAAGGCAGAAGAACCTGCCCACACTTTTTTTCTTATTGGAGAGTGTCTCGGGAGCTGCCCCAATGGAAGATGCTCTAGACTAGGTACACGAGTGTGGTTCAAATTTACATGTGTAGGGTGTCTTTCCAGTAAAACCAATGCAGTTTCTCCCTCCTGCCTCAGAATTTTTCTCCCCCATAAGCTAGTTCCTTTTAACAATTCAAAGGTGTTAAAGTCTCAGAAACATTAAACAAAACATTGAAGAGTAATAGGCACAGTGGGAATGAAAAGCAGCCTCTGTTGCCTAAACCACACCTAACAATAAAAATTCCAACTGTCCTAGAATATCTTCTTGCTGGCTTACAGTCTCGCAAGTTTGTGGGACTTCAGCAGGTCTGTAGAAGAGTCATCATGATGGGGGTGGGAAGACGTAGCAAGCATCTTAGTAGATGCATGGTATGTTGCTGTGGGTTTGCTACTTGTTTTCAAGCAAACAGATGACTGACAGGAAAAATATGAACTCATCCCTCTGCTCATTTCTGGTAGCTCTGTTGCTGCGTTTTAGCCTACTTCAGGTTGTCTTCAAAGAGGCTGCTGGTATCAAGGTTTGAACTTAGTCTGGCCCTGTGCTGAAGTACTGGGTTTAGCTGTGCAAGGCAGGTAGAACAAAGAGCATGACTCTGAGGGGCTGTGGGTCTGACCCTTGACTAATTAACAATGCTGTTATGGTTCTGGCAGCAGAAAAGGGAGCAGCTCTCAGTGATAGCCTCATCTGTATCCAAAGCAATGTTGAATGATCTAAAAGCGAGAGAAATATGATGTGCCTTTCATGGTCCAGCTCCAGCATGGGGATCTTTCTGGAAGACAGAGCAATAAACAAGGGATGTTTTAGTCAGGCTGAAATGCATCACAGTATCTATTGTCTGCTTCAAAGGGGATAATTAGTGTAAGGTTATCTGCTTTCCAGGGCTCACAAAGATGGGAATACAGGGGGAGCAGGTGAAGCACAGAATGAGGACAATACAGGTCTCGCACAGATCCACAAGCACATGTAACAAAGCGGTATAAGACTAATATTTCTTGTGCTGAGGTGCCTAAACCGAAGCCTTGGGTAAAAAAAGCAGAAAAAAACTATTGTCAATAAGGGCTCAAAGTCTTTCTAGGCAGTACAGGAGAGTGACAGGAGAGTGACGGGAGAGCAACAAGAGACTGCAGCAGGAGAAGTAGAGAGTATTTGTATGTCAAATATTTGTTCTAATTATAGCATAAAATAGGGAATGTAGGAGGTGTTCGCAGCTCCTGGTAGAAGCAGGTGGGCAGCGAAGGAGGATTTTTTGTTTTCCTAAGTCTGTGAAATGATGGCTTAAAACAGGAATTGGGGTGGGCAAGCACTGCTGGAGAGGACAAAAAAAGGAGCAGTTTATTGAAGGGCAACCTTAAAACATGATCACTATCTTCAAGGTATGTTTGAGTGGGAAACTCATCAAGAGAGAACAAATGACTTGACTCAAACTGCCTGTGTTATTTTAAATGCAAAGATTCATTTTAAGGAGAAGTAACAGATTAGTGGAGCCACCTCAGAATGCTGAGCACTCCCTATTGAATGCATCAATTCACTAAAATCACAATTGTTATGTGATGGAATAAACATTACAGAGGAGGGGTTTTTTCCAAAGCTGCTTGAAAATTATTCTAGAATTTATCGTAAAGAGATGGATTCTTTAGGGATGCCAAAGGGGCACCAAGAAAATGCTCACTGATAATAAATACCTATGAAATATTCTCCTGAATAATTCTGATGATTTGTATGGGTTTATTTTTGTTATTTAGGGGTGTTTGATGCTTCCAGAGTCTTGGTCTATTGGTCTTGGTAAGAAAGCTCATGCAATAACAGCAGACTTGTATACAGTATTACAGAACTCAGAAGTACAAGGATTTTCAAGGGCTCTCAGAAGAAAAAAGAAATATTTCTGTTTATTTAAGAAAAGGTTTCTTAAATAAAAATTAAGACAAATGTTTCTGTTTTGCTAAGTAAGAATCTCATCTCCCTCGCAGTGAGCCTTTCACTGCATTGTGCTCTTGGTAAGTGGCAACTTGCCAGTGTGTGGAGGGAAGGATTGAAGCACATGAGGGAGACCTTTGAGGGAAGAATTGGGAAAACAGCTCATTATGGTTGACATATGTCTCTCTTTAGCGCTCTTAATCAGTTTTCTCCATAAAGATATGCTCAAGTTTTCAGTCTTGAGTCCTTCCATCGTTCTTGGAAGTCAGTATACAGTATAACGAAAGAAATCCAAAGTGTGGGGGAAAAAAGGGCTGAGAAATTATTCACTTGGCTTGGAAAAAAAGTGACAACATGGAAGACAGATATTCTGTGGATGAAAAGATTCATTCATGTATCATTTCTCCTGCAGTATGATCAGGTTTAAAATTGTACATGTATAAGGGCTTTTTTGCATTTCACTTTAAATGTCTGGGAACCTTTTCCTGCTAGTACAAAGTTAACTCCAGGAAGAAAAATCATCCAGAAAACCCTGCATGAAAATTTTTAATGGATGGAAACTGTCCATAGAAATATGAGTTACCTCCTCAGCAGAATGCTCCTCCTCAAAGAGTCAGTATTTTTATACCATATCATCCATAACATTTTCTGAATTTTGAGGTTCAACAAGGCAAATTCCTGCCTCAGGAACCTTCCCTTTCCCTAGGCAGGAGGGCACATGAAGCAGGGCCTGATCTGTAACACACTTTGGGTGCTAGGTTTCCCTGTTCTTTTGAAAGGAAAGCTAGATTTTTTGTGGTTTTCTGGTAAAAGAAGTGGAATCAGTTCAGGGATATGGTTATTCTTCTTTGCATGGTGATTGCAAGTGGTGATAAATATTGGCAAGCAGTAATCTTCAAATGGTGACCAGGAAGCCATTAATTCCCTCCTAGACATCTATATAACTGTCATGCCAATTCCCCAACAGCATTCCTTCAGCTGCTGTTCAATATAAGCAGAATAAACACAGAAAACAGTCTTGACTGCTAGGTGTACTTAGTAAAGGAAAATAAACTTGCAGCAACTATTTGTTAGAGCTTCACCACCAGGGAGAAGTGAGTTGTGCAGTACTTTTTGCCAAATAAACATGGAATACAATAGACTCAGTAGTCATCCCAACTGACAGAAAGGGCCTCAAAAAAAAAAAAAAAAGGAATTTTACACTGTATTGGGTCTGGCTGGGATGGAGTTAACTTTCCCTATAGCAGCCCATATTGTGCTATGTTTTGTATTTGTAGCTAGAACAGCATTGATAACACAAAAAAGTTTTGGGGTATTGCTGTGCTCACACAGCTGGCTGTCTCCCAGTAGGCTGGGAGTGGGAAAGATGTTGGGAGGGGACACAGCTGGGACAGCTGACCCAAACTGATCAAAAGGATATTCCATACCATATGATGTTGTGCTCAGCAATAAAAGCCCAGGGAAAGGAGGCGGGGGTGAAGGGGTATGTGTTATTAAGGCATTCATCTTGTGAAGTAACCACTATGTGTACTGAGGCCCTACTTCCCAGGAAGTGGCTGGATATCAGCTGCTGATGGGAGGTAGAATAATAGCTCTTTGGTTTTTTGCTTTGATTCATCCTGCAGCCTTTGATTTGTTTGTTTGCTTGTTTAGTTATTTGTTTTCATTCTAGTACCTTTATCTTGATCCACGAGATTTTAGTCTTATTTTCTCTCCCTGTTCTGCTGAGGGTGTGGAGGAAAAAGAGCAGCTGGGTGGGTACCTGGCAGCGGGCCAAGGGCAACCCATCACAGGCCCCCTGACAAAGGAGCGATTGGCCACTGCTGAAGCACAGATTCAATATGAATAATGATAAAATCCTAGGAAAGTGGCTCATCTAATCTATTTAATCAGTAGGCTTGATATAATGCAGTTTGGAGATACTGAGCTCGTTCATCAGCATGCCTTCCCCTTTGTGTTTCCTTTAGTCCTGCTTTGAATATCTATATGCTAAAATAAAGAGAAGTTCTATTCACCTTGATGGTTTCCATCTAGCTTTTCTTTCTAATGCTTCAGCAGTTCCATTAAGAAGCTATGTGCCCTACAAGGAAATTTTTCAGAGATGCTGAAAAGTTTCTCAGGCCTGCATCCTTGGTAGCAGTTAGATCTGACTGGCAGAGCTTGACATGAGTCAGGTACTTAATGCCTTAGACAGTCTGAGCTTCAGCCCTTTCTGTGATTTTGCAGTGTTGTGGCAAAAAGTAATAATCACTCACCAAAAGTTAATACTGTTGGCAGAACAGACAGAAAAGTAAAATAGTCAGTAGGCAGGCATCTGTTCTAGCCTTAACATGAGCTACTTGTACGAGTTTTCATGGATATTTAATATAGCCAATATAGTGTATGTTTGCTTTTCATTTTTACAAAGGCATAGATGAAAATATTGGGAAGACAAATATTTATGCGCTTGTTTCACTTCTGTGTTTGTACTGGTCTTGTTTGACTTATTATCTATCTTAGATGTATTGGCACAACACTTAAATATTTGTAAGATAAATTTCAGTTTCTACTCCAGACAGTATCTCCCAGAAGAACAAATTCTTGCAGATCCAAACCTGAAACATCCATCTGGAAGCTTCATATTTATTTTTGTCAGGTGTACAAACAAAGAGAAATGTTCAGCTTAGCAAATTCTGTGAAATTAAATTTATCATCTCTGAAGGTTCAAGAAGTATCTCATATACCTGTGAAACTGTAATGACGAAAAGCTTTTCATATCTGAAGTTGACTGAAGAAACCTATTTCTAGGCATATTACTGCAAACTTTTAACCCCCAATACTTTAACAAATATTTCTTATAATATTTTAAATTCTATCCCATTTCTTTCATGATTACAAGTTTCCATGAATCTGAAAACCAGGTTAAAATGGTTTTATTCAGTATTATGGAAAAATAAATCAAGAACTTGCATATAATTTTTAGTTGTACATAATTATAATAAAAGGTAGGAAATGTGGGTATTGGTAATACCGTTATGAAAAGTTTGTATTGTTTCTATGCCCTGTCCTCTCAACACAGCATTGGAGTGTCCCAAGCATTCTTTTGGCTCCAAATATACCATCATCATCATCTAAATTAATGACAATGAACAAAGATGTTTTAATCTACTTTTGTTTGGATATCTCTTCTCTGACTGACCACTATCATTTAGGAAACTTTCAGTCTGAAGATGTCACATACTATGGCTTGTTGGTTTGGGGTTGTGAGCCCCCATGGTTTCAGTTCTGGGGATCTGCTATCCAGTATTTTCTGAAACTCAAGTCCCATAATGTTAATAACATTATGGGGGAATTTTTCACTGCAGAATCACAGAATAATAGAATAAATTACATCAGAAGGGATGTCTGGAGATCTTCTGGTACAACCACCTGCTCAAAGTAGGGACAACTTGTCTCAGATTGCTCAGGCCAGTCCAAGGATAAAGATTCTACAGTCTCTCTGGACACCTGTGACAATGTTTGACAACCCTAAAAGAGATTTTTTTCCCCCTCATGTCTAACTGGAGTTGTCTGTATGCCAATGTGGTCCATTTTCTCTTGTCACATCGCTGTGCAGCTCCAAGAAAAATCTGTCTCTCATTAGGTAGTTGTAGAGAGAAATTGGATCTCACTTCAGTCTTCTCTTCTTAAGACTGTATAAACCCAGCTCTCTCAGACTCTCCTCATACATCATGTTGTCCATTCCGTGGACCTTCTTGGTGTCTGTCTGCTGGACTCTGTTGAATCTGTCAAAACTTGCTTGTACTGGAGAGCTCAAAGCTGAGGAATACTCTAGATATGGTCTCACAAACAGTGAATGGCAGAGGACAATCATTTTCCTGGACTCCCTGGGTGCATATTTGCTAGTGCTGCCCAGGATACTGGCAGTGTTCTTTTCCATGAAGGCACTGGGTTTAAAGGTTTAAAGGGCAGGCCAACATGGACAATATTGCGGTGGATGTCTGCTACAGACTGTCTATCTGATCAGGAAGTGGTAAATGAGACCTGCTTCAGACAACTGGAAAAAGTCTCCCATTTTCAGTCCTCATAGGAAACTTCAACCCCAAGTATATTGAAAGGACAACATAGCAGGGTGCAAGAAATCCAGGATGTTTCTGGAGTACACTGATGACAACTTTCTGACAGAGGTGAATGAAGACCCAGTGAGGGAAGACATTTTGCTGAACCTGAGACTTACAACCACAGCATTGGGCATGTCCCAATTTAAACTGTTGTGGTGCTTGAGGTGAGGCCGATAATGGGCCAGTGCTTGTACAAGGCAGCCCACATATACTGTGTTCTCCTCACCTTTTTGGTTAAGGAGCTTTCGGAGGCAGGTTATGAGCAGCTCTGTAGGTGCTGTGTTCGTGTTCCCTAGCCAATAAATAGCTGACTGATAATAAGAGGGTCAGGAAAAGCCTTAGCTGCAGTGAACATGAGATGGTGGTGTTCAGGATCCTGAAAGGAGGGGGAAAAAGCAAATGTCAAGATCACAACCCTGGACTTCAGGAGAGGAAACTTTGGCCTATTCAGGTGCTTTGAAGAATCACGTGGGGCTTTGCAGTCCTGGAGAGAAGAAAAGTCAAAGAGAGCTTGTTGATTTTCAAGGATCACTTCCTCCAATCTCAAAAGTGGTCAGTCTCAACATGCAGAAAATCAAGCAAAGGCTGCACAAGGCCTGTATGGATGAAGAACTAAGTTCTGACAGAATTCAAACAGAAAGGAAGTATAAATGGAGAGAAAGCAGTGTTGCAGTTTAACCCCTGACAGCATCTAAGCATCAGACGGCTGCTCACTCACTCCCCAATCAATGGGATGGGGGAGAATCAGAAAAGGTAAAAGTGAGAAAACTCATGGGTTGAGATAAAGACAGTTTAAGAAGTAAAGCAAAAGCCATGCATGCAAGCAAAGCAAAAGAAGGAATTAATTCACCACTTCCCATGGGCAGGCAGGTGTTCAGTCGTCTCCACGAAAACAGGGCTCCATCACACATAATGGTTGCTTGGGACGACAAACACCCTAACTTATCATCGCCTTCTTCCTTCTTCTTCACCCAGCTTTATTTGCTACGCATGACATTATATGGTATGGAATATCCCTTTAGTCAGTTGGGGTCACCTGTCCCAGCTGTATACCCTCCCAACTTCTTATGCACCCCCAGCCTGATCACTGGTGGGGTGGTGTGAGAAGCAGAAAAGGCCTTGGCTCTGTGCAAGTACTGCTCAACAATAATGAAAACAACTCTTCATTATCAACATTGTTTTCAGCACAAATCCAAGACATAGCCCCATACGTGCTACTATGAAGAAATTTAACTCTATCCCAGCCCAAACCAGCACACCAAGGAGAAATATGGAGACACTGAGTAGACAGGGATGCGCTAAGGCAGTCCAAAACCCATCTGGAACTGACTCTGTGGAGGGATGTGAAGGGCTACAAAAAGGGCTTCTACAAGGGTATCAGCAGCAAAAGCAAGACCAGAGAAAATGTGTACCTGCTGCATGGGGGAGGAGAACTGCTGACAAAGGACATGGAAAAGGCTGAAAGCATGGAGGATGCCTTTTTCACCTTGGTCTTTACTGGCATGATTTGCTTTAAGGAATCTTAGTCACCAGCAGCCAGTAGGAAATTCTGTAGCAAGACTTGCCCTCAGTACAGGAAGATCAGGTTAGGGAACATTTAAACAAGCTGGACTGATGTGGTTTCACCTGGCTGGCAACTAAGCACCATGCAGCTGCTTACTCACTCCCCGCCTCCCTCAGTGGCATGGGGAAGAGAATTGGGAAAAAAAAGTAAGACACATGGGTTGAGACAGAGACAGTTTAATAAGAGAAAAGAATAACAATAGTAATAATACTAATGGTAAAAGAATATACAGAATATACAAAACAAGTGATACACAATGCAATTGCTCACCACCTGCTGACAGATGCCCAGCTTGTCCCGAGCAGCGATCACTCTCCTCCCTGACCGACTAACTCCCCCTGAGCATGATATTACATGGTATGGAATAGATCTTTGGTCAGTTTGGGTCAGCTGTCCTGGATGTGCCCCCTCCCAACTTGTAATGCACCTGGCCAAGCAGGAGAAGCTGAAAAAGTCCTTGGCTAGTCTAAGCACTACTTGGCAACAACTAAAACATCAGGGTGTTTTCAACATTCTTCTAGTACTAAATCCAAAACACAGCACTATGCCAGCTACTAGGAAAAAAATTGTCTATCCCAGCCAAAACCAGGACAGCATCCACTCCTTATTCTATACCAACTATGTCATGCTCAGGTCCTACCCTTTCCAATACATTCCAATTAATCACGACCACTTTCCCCATCTTTTGATATATACAGACAGATATCATTCCCTTAGTCTACGGACCATCCCTCGAAAATGTCCATTGGGTTCATTTAGTCCATGACTTTGGGCTCCATCTGTTGTAATAGCCTTTCAGGGTAGGAGAGATGGTGTGTGGCGTGGAATTGTTCCATGCTGAAGCCAGTTCTGGTTCTGTCACTGGTCAGTTTCTTCAAAATTCATTCTTTATTAATCTGGGCAATTCTTACTGTAATACCATTGATATGACATATAGCAATCATAAAAATGATGACATACAGTATTATACAGCAATTAACATCATAAAATTCAGTTCATTGGCTATTTTCACCAAAATCAAATCCCTTGGAGGTACACATCAGACTTCCCCATCCTTCCGCATCACCCACCAAGTGCAGCCAGGTACTTGAGCAAAAGCAATCCCACAGATGGCTTTGCCTTTATCTGAGGCAGGAGTAACCCAGACTGTCTTCCCCAGCAAGACTTGCCCTCAGTAGAGAAAGATCAGGTTAGGGAACATTTAAACAAGCTGGACATAGGGAATTACATAGAACCTGATGGGATTCACCCATGAGTACTGAAGGACCTGGCTGATACAATTGCAAAGCCGCTCTTGATTGTCTTTGAAAAGGGGGGTGGGGGGTGGGATGTGCATTTCTGAGGCCTAGAAGAAACTTTTATCTTTGGGAAGGGTAAGAAGGAGGATCTGGAGAATCATCAGCTGGTTAGCCTCACCTCACTCCCCTGGAAGTTGATGGAGCAAATAATTTTGGAAACAATTTGCAAACACATGAAGAACAAGTAGGTGATGGGGAGCAGTCAGAATGGATCCACAAATGGGAAATCCTGTCTAACAAGCCTGATAGCCTTTCATAATGAGATGACTAGCTTAATGGATGAGGGGAGAATAGTGGATATTGCATATCCCAGCCTTAGTAAGGCTTTCGATACTGTCTCCCATAACACCGTCACTGAAAATCTGAATAAGTACGGGCTAGATAAGTGGACAGTGAGAGAACTGGGATTGTTCAGCTGGGAGAAGAGAAGGCTCAGGGAGATTTTATCAATTTATAAATAACAGATAAATAACAGGGAGTGAAGAAGGCAGATTCTGAGACTTCTCAGTAGTGCCCAGTGACAAGACAAGGGGCAATGGGCACAAACAAAATGCAAGATATTTTGTCTGAACTTTTTCACTGTGAGGGTTGTCAATCAGTAGAAGAGGTTGCCCAGCAGGGTTGTTGAGTCTCCACCCTTGAGGGTATTTAAAACCTGGCTGAACATTGTCCTGGGAAACCAACTCTAGGTGACCCTGTTTGGGAGTGGGGATTGGACTAGGTGACCTCAGGACGTGACTTCCAGCCTCAGCTATTCTGTGATTCTGTGACTTTGTGTGCAAACTTATGGCCTATCCCAAATGTTACTATATGCAATATTGTTTGGAACTTTGGAATTTTTAAGATTCTTTTTTTAGTTTGCAAATAGGAACTGTTTATTTTGTTTTAATTTAGGAAGGCCCAGTCTTGAAGTTGTTCTTTGCATGATAACACATTCTCTATTCATGGATAAGCATAAATATATTACTATTTTCATCATTCTTCTATTCAGACCTTGTGAATGTCAAGCCAGAATGAGTTTGATATGTGGGCTAATGATACTGTTTGTATTACTCACACACAAAGACTTCAATTCTGCTTTTTTTTTAAAAAAAAAAATCAGAAGTGCTAACTTTAAAATTGCCATTAATCTAATTTTACTAGAGATTTTCAAGCTAATAAATTTTCCTGGAAGTACTGGAAAATATGTTTATTTTCTAATAATCAGCAGAACAAACAGAATCCAGACATTTTTTCCACTTTTATACATATGTGCATCAGCATCATTTTTAACCCCCTGATTAAAGAAGACAAAAAAGCATCATAAAAGCAAACCTGAATTTCAGTTCTTTTAATTATCTTCTAAGGTATTTATTCTATGTTTGAGAGGCAGTTTGTACTAATACTATCAGCATAGGTCATTTAGGTAACCAGTTGATATTAACAAGGTTGATAACTTTTACATTTCTAATGCTAGACTTTAAACATCTACATATTTTCTGCTCTGGTATTTGATATCTTTATTCATTCATCAACATGAGAAGTAAAAAAAAACCAGCCAAATAGAAAAACCCACCAAAAGACTCATTTCACTGTTTCTGTTTTCCTATCAAAGATGTTTTCAGTTTTATATGCCATATTTATTCAACCTTCTAAAACCAGACTTGGAAGATATTCTCAGGAAGTAAAAAAACAACCACTTGTTATTTTAATTCTGTCTTATGACTGCGATGAGTTGTAAGATGTACTGCCTTCACTAAAACAGGCCTTGGCAATACTGAACATTTCTGAAAGGCCCATTTTAGGTGCATTATTGTTTTCCTTTTGGGATTTTTAGGTGACTTCTTGAGAAAGTTTTATCATTATCTTTGCCATTTGACCGTGAAGAAATTGTTTTAAGATTTGGTGAATGTTTAGTTCTTCCATTACATCTCTAATGTCCTCTTAGATCACTAGCAGAAATGCTTGTATAAAATACCACTTGCATCTGCAAAAAGATGGAATCTAGAGTCTTTGATATCTTACCTGAGTCTGAATCATATGTGTATATTACACTTCTTCAACCCTAGATATTTATTAAGGCCAGTTTGTGCTAAACATCTTCACTTTCAGTCAAGAGGAAATGGAAGGTATAAGTAAATATAACATCAGAATGCAAATTTTTGTAGGAAAAATAGTATAAGGATGTAAGATGAAGGACTTGAACAAGGAAGGGTCATGGGTCAAGACTAAAGAGTGAGAGATATAGATCTATTTGTCTTGTTGTTAGACACTGTACAGAGATGTGATATTTAGGAGTCTGCTTGCTGTTTGGACTCTAAACAGTGAATATGAAAAAGAAGGTCTAGAAAGCAGTCCAGAACTTTGTTATGTATATGTCTATGCATCAATAAGATTAGATGAGAAGTAAAACCAGATGAAATAGTTGCTAAATATTGAGACAGGAACTTGAAATAATTGATAACACTTAGACATATTTATGAAAATTGAATAGTGTTGCTCCTGGCATCTCCAGTGTTTTCTGTTTGAAAAGGTTCTTCAGAATTGTGTGACTGTTACGCTTCCTGGTCTGTGCTGTGAAGATAATTACTTTTTCAGTTCAGTGGCCTGTGTGGTATCAGGCCTCTTCCAGTCCCTCGGCTGAAGCAATCACCCACCCCTCATTCGATTTCAAGAGGTTATCTCCTATGTCTAGTCATCCCCTGCTGCCAGCCTCCATTGCCTATGCATTAGATTTTGCAGACACACCCTGTGCTCTTTTGCTGCTTCTTGTCCTCACTTTCCATGTTAGTATCCGCAAATTTTTCTCAGTCACCTGAGGAAGAAGCTATGAGACCTATAAATGACTAAGAGAAGCTGATATGAAGCAATAAAGCAATGTTTTAGAGTAGAAAAATCTGGTTCCAAAAAAGTATAAATATATAAATATATTACCATTTTGGTCATTCAGGTACTCATATCTTGTGAGTATATCGGACCAATATGAGTTTAATATATGGGCTAATGATACTGCTGGCATTACTCGGATGCGAAATGTTCAGTTCTGCAATTTTTTTAAAAATTGAAAGTGTTAACTTCAAAATTATTTTTCAGATCAGTTCCTGAAGTTCTTAACCAAGGTACTACTGTGGCCAGACCGTTTTCACAGCTGTCTGTCACACTGATCATATGGACTCTCAGTTCTTTGTTCTCCCTGACTTCCAGAGTTTGCACAAATTTGTCATTCCCTGTAATGTAGTATTCAAGGCATTGAGAGCTGTTAAAGACCTGAATTAAAGTGATTTAAGTATCTGACCCTTATGTTTGTTCCTTATATTGGTGGCATGGAACCTGAGGGCTTATAGAGTTAGGACATAGACTTTCTATGACCTTTTTTTTTTTTTTGAAATGCAATCAGAATAGCTCAGCAGTAAGACATCATAGCCTGACTTTATTCAGACTAAAGATAGGAAATACTAAATTCTAAGAAGTAGAGGATGTATAAAATAAAACAGAATGAAGAAGAGGACAATTAGAAATGGAACAATATGCCTGAAAGCCAAGGTTCAAAGTAATGCCTGTGTGTGTTTCTAGGGGATGTATGAAAACATTAATTTAAAAAGGAGACTATGAGGACAATAAGTGACTAAGAGAAACTTATAGCAAAAAAAGAGATGCTTCGGGATATGGGGTATGGAATAAAGAAATGGATAGTGTGATGGTTTGACCATTGCCAGATGCCCGATGCCTACCCAGCCATTCTCTCACTTCTCTTTCTTCAAGCAAGACAAGGGGAGAAAAGAAGATGAAATTGCTCATGGCTTGAGATAAGGAGAGGGACATCACTTGTGAATTACTGTCACAGGCAAAACAGACTTGACTTGGGGAAAATTAATTTAATTTCTCACCAATTAGAATAGATTTGGATAGTGTGAAACAATTAATTAAAATCACACTTTCCTCCCTGCCCTTTTGCTAAGCTCAACTTCACTGCTTCATTCCCAACTCCTCCACCTTGTCTTAGCCCTTCTAAATTTTAGTTTGAACTCTAGCCCAGTTAGTTTGCTTAAAGCGGAAATGCTAAGCAATGACATAAAATACCACTTCTTTTGATTGGTTGTTTTCCCTGGTCATTAGCAAATGCTGTCTTATAAAGCACACCAAGACTTTATCAGGATTGGTAGTACATGATTTCTGTAGTAAGAGATTCCTTAAATTGTCTGGTTTATGCAAGGGCATCAGAATGAACACAAAACACAGCACAAAGAGATTAAAGAATGAGTGTCCAGGCTAAGCAGCAGGAGAACTCTCCATTCTTGTTCCCAAGCATCAAATTTATCAGTTAACTCTTATATTCAAAATCTAGAAGGACATTTCTCCAGACATGTTCAGAGATCATCACTGCAACATTGCAAACCTCGGTTTTCTGCTCTATTTTTCAATAAATATGTTATTTACTTGTAAAGTCGGAAGTGTTGAACTCTGTATTGATGACTTCAAGAATAATGCTTGAAGGGTTACACCCCTGTATATGGCTGTGGCTGTACTGAGTGGTCAAGAAAGACTTATTTCCTGACGGGTAACATATGTGTGTATGGGTGTGCACTTGAATACGTATGTATTCTCACATACTTCTGTGAGACCTGTCTTTGCTTTTTGATCAGCAGGTTGTTCTGTAGAAAGTGCTTCTGGTATGAGGCTGGTAGGCTACCCCCTGCCTCAAATGAGCTAGCAGGACTTTAAATATTTTTTTTCTTTACCTTTTTACAATTGCCTGTGAAAACTGAGGGGTTTGCTGTCTTTCCTGAAATAACAGTTTGGTTTTGGCTAAACTTCACTCTCTGACATGCTTCAAGGAGAAGTTTCTTGCTTTGCTGAAGGAGGAAAGCAGAGGCTGGCTGACTATTGCACCGTGATTCCCTGCCCAGCTCTGATGCATGTGTTAGGCCAGCTTGGGCTGTTTGATGGACAACACTCTGCTACCCCGAACTAGCCAGAATTCTCTGCTTTCTGAACATTGTTTCTTTTCCCTCATTATAAACAGGATCTGGGGCTTATGGGATGGTGAAAAACCTGTACCAAATTTCAGACAGATTAAATTAAAGCTTATTCTTCCACTGTGAATTGTATGTGTCATAACATCTCTTTGCCCTGTGCAGGCTTGTACTACTTTAAAGTTGTGGTTGGTTTGAAACTTCTGCAGAGGGCTTACCTAAGTATAAATAGCATGATAGGAGAGGTAATCATTCTGATCCTATTAACACCTAACAGGATTGTTTATAAAACCTTTCGTGTATCCACCACTTGCTTTAAAACTGCCTAGAGGGCTGCCCTTAAAAACCAGGAGACTTAATCCTACTCCCAGACAAATGAAGCAGGTTCCTAGCTACGGTTTGTAAGCAGAACTGAGTGTAGCTCATGGAGGTGAGATATCTGCAAACGTGGGGAAATATTTGGCTGTGTTGTGAAAATTAATCTAAATGTGGAAATCCTTAATGTTTCTATCATTGAACTCACATGGACAATTTTGTACCTGATAAAGAGAACCAGTCAGTGGGGTGCCAATAGGACTAAACTTAGAGGACGATTTTGCTTGAGGATTAATAAATGCACTTTTTTTTATTTACCCTGTCTATGTCTTAGGAGTAGAACATAGCCATCAGCTAGCTTGTCACCGTTGAGTGCCCTTGATAGCATTCATTTTAGAGCTTACTGAACACTGTACTCATATTACTCTCTTTCTACTTCTGCTCATGTTTTGGTTGGTTGGTTGGTTTTTTTGCATTCTGTTGCACATGTTTATACACAATAGCTGAAGATAAAATTTCAATCATTTGTTGTTTAGACAGCTTTGAAACACAGTAAAATGAGACTCATTTACCCCCTTCTGTTGCGTATTACATCAGTATCTTGTATTTAATCTTTTGAAGTAATTCTTTTGGACAGAAGATTTTAAGATTTTTTTTTTTATCTGGGTGGCAAATACGTTTCAAATTTTAACTCCACTCAACCTGTTTCGTACTGAATTTGTAATAAATCTGATCCCCTCAATTCAACAGACTATTTGATTCTAGGTTCTGCTGGTCTCAAATCACAAAAGGACATTGAGTGATGGGTTAAAAAGAGCTGTAAAAATTATATTATGGCTGGAAGATTACATCTGGACTCTTAAAGAGCTTAAGCTATTTATCTCAGAGGACCAAGAAGTTACTTGATAACAGCATGTAAACATTTTAAAAGGAGAAATTACCTTTGGCTCAGCTCTTTAATCCATTAGGGAGAGACATATGACATCAAAACACAGAACCAGACAAATGCCAAGTAGAAATTAGGTGTGAGTGTTTTTTAATAACATAGTATTAATCATAGCAAAAAGAAATATTTATGATAGGAAAAAAGTAGAATCCCCATATGTCATTTCTTGAAATCAAAGTTAGATGGCTTTTCAGAAGTTCAGTCAACTGCAGTACAGAGGTTCAGTAGAAGGGTATCTGAAATGGAGCAGTCTCTGCTCTGCAAACAACTAATGTCCATTCTGCTACAAAATATCTGAAATTAATCTCAGAAAATATACATGACAATATATATTATACATAAAGTGTCTACGTCTTGTTAGTTTTCCATGGTCCTTTTTTATTATAGCTACTAGGAAGAAAAAGCACTTCAATGATGGAATCTTCTGTTCCTAAAGATATCTGTGTTTGGTCATAGGAATGACAGTCTAAAACAGCTTACTTCTCTCCACTGACTATAAAGAGAAACTTGTCTGACTGGTTCAATCTAAAGTTAGATTATATAAATCCAATTTCTACCTTTAGTGGTAATAATTGTGATTGTGATTAGCGGCTCCAGAAATGCTAGAAATGTCATTCAGGGGGGTCCCTATCTCATCCATACAAAACACAGGAAAATATGCTGTTAAAACCAATTCTGCACCTGCAAGAAGCTAAATCAGGTCAAAGTAAGCCTATACTTCTATATGCTTCACTTTGAGGGGGATCCTTCATACTATAAAGTGTTCTCTGATTTTATGTATCATGAATCCAGGTCTGGTGCCCATTAGCTATCTCAATAAACAAGCAGAGTTGTATAAATCAAATATATCTTAAAACTTTTTCTATTTCTTTTGTTATGTGTAAGTTTCTCTCTTAGCATTGGGGAAGGTTGTAGCCATGACTTCATTGCTATTGACTACAGCTACCCTCCTAATGACACAACAGTTTGGAAGAGTGCACAGTAGTTCTGACGTGACTTAAAAGTTGACTAGTTGCTGGAATCACATTCATTCTGTAGCTGTTCTTTGTGGGCACCACGTGAGGTTTTGTGATTCTTGACTCCCTACTGTTAAAAAGCATTAGCAGTTGCTAGGTACCTTCAGAGCTGATCTTTGAAGTGAATATAAATTTATCTTCCTTTGATAAACTAAAGGTTTCGGCCAGCTCCTCAGCTTGTATATCTGTAACATGTTTTTCCAACATGTCACTCCAGGCATATATGATATGAAGAAAGAGTCAATAACCCTTATGTTGAATTTTAATGGTTTATGCACAACTGCTCTCATGAGTAGTCTCCAAGACTTCAACAGATGTAAGTGCTTGAGTAAATGGTGTAAGGATTGAATAAACTGGATGAAAACCTGTCTTCTTACACAAAGTTTTTGGTAATAACATCATATTCTCTGAAATGTTTATCTTCAACCTTTATTCTATTTTTGATAACTTCAGTTCTGGAAGTTTACACAGTATTTTTCATCCCACTATGAGATTAGCAGGTTACCTTCTTGAATCATGACCTAATTATTTCCTCCATATCTAAAGATCGTATCACCACTGACTGTTCAGTGATGGGAGCTGATTAGGAATGACAGCAACTTCTTCCTTCAACTCCAGCTAAAGCCATGTTTGAGTTCAGGCTACTCAGCACTGCTTAGAATTGAGACCATACATAAATTTAAATTGTTACTCCTTTGGTTCAGCGACAAACACCTTCTCCAACACATTTTAAAAATAAGGTGATGAAAACAACAAAATCTGTTGCTCACAAATTTAGATCACTTGGAGTGTTCACAAGTACCCAGAATCCTGTTCAAAGCCTCAAGGCACTTTTTCCTTTCTGATATACATAACCCTAAAGAAATACTGACATCTGCTGTCAATATGGGACTGGAATCAGCCTGGTATGAGCTTTGGGCTAAGTTGCTACATTTTCCACCTTAAATGACCCCAAGAGTTCCTCTGTGCTTCTGAGTGTCTATGATATTATTTCTTCCTGAAATAAAACATGCAAGCTGTTAGTAGAAGTGAGTGAGATTTTGAGAACAATTTGGAACAATTTCCTTTGTTGTCATTGGCCTAGGAGGAGCTGAGAGTTGGCAGCAATCAGACATGATTTTGTTGGATTGTTAGTTAATGGCTCAGACAAAGAGATTTTGCCACTTGGATTTTGCAGTCTCTTTCTAGTCTAAAGTAACTGTCCACCTCACCACATCCATAACAGGAAATTTTCACTAAGAAACAAGAAGAGAATAAACATGCAGATTTCTCTAGGTTTTGGAAGTTAAAATAAATGAATGAATTAATACATAAATAAAAGGAATTAAGACAATATATACAATAAAAGTTGAGGGTATTGTCGGGATTCTGCTTTGAAAGCCTCCATTGCTGCTGATCAAAAATGTACACTTTGAATCTTCTTGTTAGTTGTGCTGGTTTTGGCTGGGATAGAGTTAATTTTCTTCATAGTAGCTCCTATAGGGCTATGTTTTGGATTTGCACTGAAAACAATGTTGATAATGAAGAGTTGTTTTCATTATTGCTGAGCAGTGCTTACACAGAGCCAAGGCCTTTTCTGCTTCTCACACCACCCCACCAGTGAGTAGGCTGGGGGTGCACAAGAAGTTGGGAGGGGACACGACTGGGATAGGTGACCCCAACTGACCAAAGGGATAACCCATACCATATGACATCATACTGGGAAAAAAAAAAAAAAATCTGGGTGAAGAAGAAGGAAGAAGGGGATGTTCATAGTGATGGTGTTTGTCTTCCCAAGTAACCATTACACATGATGGAGCCCTGCTTTTGTGGAGATGGCTGAACACCTGCCTGCCCATGGGAAGTGATGAATGAATTCCTTCTTTTGCTTTGCTGGCATGTGTGGCTTTTGCTCTATCTATTAAATTGTCTTTATCTGAACCCATGAGTTTTCTCACTTTTACTTGTGATTCTCTCCCCAGTCTCACCAAGGGAGAGTGAGTGGCTGTGTGATGCTTAGTTGCTGGCTGGGGTTAAACCTCAACAGTAGTGTATCTGCTCTTACTTGCTCACTAAGCTCTGTGTGGGATTTATCTTTGGCCAGCTTGCTTAGGCACCTAGTCAATGGTCATCCAGGATTTCCTCATAGTGGGGCCAGATAGACTGCTTGACAAGCATCTTAAGGTGTCCATGATAGAGCTGAGAATCTCTTGCTGGATTTGGCCAGGGTTTTCTCATTTGCTCTATGCTGTCAATGCCTAAAACTACGTGAAATGAGTTTTGAATCAAAACCGTCATTGTGGCTTGGCAATCTGAACATGCAACACTATCCAGAGGCTGAAACCGGCTTGTTCGTTAGGGCTTGATGGCTAAGTGTCTCACAGAGATAAATACTTCTGGTTGGTTACTGATTTGCTTATTATTTAGACATTATACCTTGTTTGTACTAAAAAATATTCCTGAAAATGTTTAGTTTTCTAAAAGATAAATATTTCCAAGTTATTTGTCAACTCTTCATGTGCATGTCAAATATAACTGTAGTCTTGACATGTGTCATAACTGCAACATATTTCACTCTAGAAAGACAATCACATATGAGCAGATTCAGGTGCATTGGCAGTGCGGAGTCCAATAATTCTTATTAGACTGTAAATATTCCAGATAATTTTGATAAGATCATAGAAGAGCAGCACAGACGTAAAATATATATGCGATAGTCGTGGGGGTTTTTAAAGATCATGAAATTATGAACACCTATCTGACTGGCTTTCATTTTTCTACTGTTTGAAAAATACCATGTCTTATAACTTTACCATGGCCTTCAGATATAGAAATTCCAGGTACATTGTAGGTAAAAAAAAAAAAGCAAGAATAACACAAGTTATGAAGGTACAGAACAAAAATGTACAGCCATTTAGTTATATTCATCCCTCAGTCCATTTTTTCAATAATAATTACAATAATTCTTCTTTTAAAATGTATTTGAATTGTATTTTGATATATGCTACTAGAATATTATTTATATATGTTGTACTATTTTACTTGGCAGAAGAAGGACTGACTATACTGAAAAATAAATAAATCAATAAAGCAGAGGCGACTGCAATATTTTGTGACATGTAGAGTGGAATGAAAAGCATGTTGCACAATCATTTTTAGAAAAAGGTGACATATATTTTAAAAAGACAGCTTGTGATCTGCCTTTATTATTCCTGAAATAATGAAGCTGCATGCCACAAAATACTGCCTCTCAAATTAAATCTTGATTGGTGTTGTCAGAACACCAAAGAGACAAAAAACTTAGCACTTGAGTGTGCTGGAAAATTCTACTATTGTCCTACTGACAGCATGACATTGGAAAATCTCTTCTTTCTGACTTTCTGTGTCTCCCATCCTCTGCTTATGACATGCCTCCATGTACGAAGTTCAGTTCTGGCCCATAAACTTCCACCTGAAGACAAAGATTTCTATGTTCGCCTGCAGTCCAGAAAGCAGGTCTAGGGAGATGATTCTGCACCTCTACTCCTCTCTGGTGAGACCCCACCTGGAGTACTGAGTCCAGCTCTGGAGTCCTCAGTACAAACAAAGGCATGGACCTGTTGGCGTGGTTCCAGAGGAGGGCTATAAATATTATCTGAGGGCTGGAGCACCTCTCCTGCAAGGACAGGCTGAGAGAGTTGTGGTTGTTCAGTCTGGAGAAAAGAAGGCTCTCGGAAGACCTGATTGCAGCCTTTCAATCTATAAAAGGCCCCTATGAGAAAGACAGAGAGACACTTTTTACCAGGGCTTGCATGGACGGGACAAAGGACAATGGTTTAGACTGGAAGAAGGTAGGTTTAGATTGGACATAAGGAAGAAATTTTTTACATTGAGGGTGATGATCTTTAAAGCTCCCTTCTGGCCAAAACCATTCCATGATTCTATGAATATTTTAATGGAAGGTGGGGGAAAATTAGACTGGGGAGATCATTTTTTCATCATTAAAAGAGCCATGATAATGTTATCTGGAGTGGTGGGCAGAACTCTACACAGCCGTTAGTACAATAAGAAAACCACTGCTGCAGAGTCTGGCATTAGCTCACTGAGGAAAGGTGGGAATTTTCTATAACATTCTTGTTTCACTGACTCAAAAAGGTGTTTTCTATTAGATTTTTCTCTATTTCTTATGAAGTTTTTACCTTTTATGATATAGGCAGCTCGTGTAATTCTATAACATATATATCCATCTTCAATTATGCATATCAATTGCTGAACACTAAGATAAAGAAATGGTCAACAATGTCAAAGATGAGTATTGAGAGGATGGAAACAGAAGAACAGCCTCTTCTTTCTAGGCTGGGGAGAAAAAAGGTAGAAAGAGGTGAGGAAAAGGATCGTACATATGTGGGAGTACAGTAAAAGAGATACATATGGCTGAACAGAGTGAACTGACAAGAAAGGTGAGAAGAGATAAAGACGTATACTAAGAGCACTGCAGGGAAAAAAAAGATTAGTACTAGGGGGAAGAGGAGACAAAGCATTGAGCATTAGTGGAAAACCAGAAAGAAGTAGATTGATGTTTTCATAGAAATTTTGAGGATAAAAGAGGAAAAAACAGGTTTCAAATGAGTAGTTGTCACAGCCAGACAGTCCCCAGGTCCTCTGTGGTTACACCTCTACTAGTAAACTAAACAGTGTCTAGAAACTTTCCTGGGTGCTAACAATAATAGTATACACTTCAAAATTATTTGAATGATCCTTGAAATGTCTTTCATGCATTTCCAAGTTCAGTAGCTTAGCATGCAGCAAGCACAGTTCCCAGTAGGCTGTTCTCATGCACACGCCCTGTTTTTGAGATAAAAATATTTCATCAGGTGTGTATGAACTGCTTTGTTCCAGACTGTGGTCCTCAGCACATTTCTTTTACCAGTATAGATATAACCAACCCATCCTGTTCCAAAGAACAGCAGTGGCTAAAGGTCATTGTATTTCTTCCAAAGCCCTGAAACATTTTTATCAGCCACAGTAGACACGTAAGAAATGGTCCAGCAGAGAAGTTCCCTGAAAAGCAACCAAATAGTCATTGCATGAGCACAGCAATCTGCTTTGCCAAACAGTGTATAAAAGAGTTGCAGCTTCCCACAAGTCAGAGGGAAATAATGGAACTGCTATGGTGTAAAGCCTATGCTGCTGCTCAGGCAGTTGGAATAACTGATCATTGTAGGTCCCTTCCAACCGAACTCTTCTCTTCTCTTCTCTTCTCTTCTCTTCTCTTCTCTTCTCTTCTCTTCTCTTCTCTTCTCTTCTCTTCTCTTCTCTTCTCTTCTCTTCTCTTCTTCTCTTCTCTTAATAGACACTGAAGAATTAGTCCTAGAGTCATGCAAAGATTCTCTTCCACCCTAAGCAAAGAAAATGTGGTTATCTTCCCTTCTTATAATTCCAGAACTTAGTTTCTTTCTAATACTTGAATTTTATCACTGTAGGTGATCTCCCATGCTGTGTGTACACTTGCAAGAGCACTAGGAGTAGGGGAACAAGCATGAGAACACTTTTTGCTCTTTTCTTTCCTACTAAACTTCACCTGCAGTTTTCACCAGCTCTTTCACTTAGTCATAAAGGGAGGCTGAGTCAAAGAATTAAATGTATTTCATTCTTCACAGCATGTAAAGCATGAGATTAAAAAGAAAAAGGCCTATTTGAGGTCACAGATTGCAGAGGAAAACAGCATTTACTCTCAGCCCACAAAAGGTCTTGATTTTGATTGACTTAATTTGAACCCCTAAGGTTCTGGGGGAGAAGGAGATTTCAGCTTCTTTTGTTTTGTTTTGGGGGTTTTTAAAGAGCTGGTTCCCACAGAGTAATTTTGTACATTACAGAGAAAAACTTAAAAAGGCTTTTTCAAATACTCTATTTTTTCCATAATAAAGACATTTTAGCATTCAAAGTTCAATCAGCTCGACACTTTAAAAGTATTTTCTAAAGGGGATAGTTACAAGAACTAAAGAGGCATGCTTCTCTTCTTATTTACACCAGGATTATCCTATTCACTTCAGGAAATTTACTCCCTAGATATGTAGGAATAAACGAGAGGAGAATTTGAATTTAGCTGTTTACCCTAGATTACAAAATCCTGTGTTGCACAGACTCCTAGATCTCCTCCTTTCTATAAGACAGGATAAGTAGGCACGTTCTTAAAATGTTCCATAGTGCTCAAAAGAAAGTTAGCTAAGGAGCCCCATATACTTGTCACCTTATATGCGCAGAATTAAACACATCAACTCAGAACAGTTAACGCTGTAAGTGTTAGACAAGGCTGGTGGGGAGCAAATGAAGAAAAAACAATTTTGCTCACAAACCTCAAGACTTTACAGTCATCTTCTTCCTAAGGGTCATATTTCCCATCATTCAGAAACATAGGCCTTTAGGACACGTATTCAATTTACCAGTTAAGTTACCTTATTTAGGCAATGTAGTGATCAGTAAAAGCTGGAACATTACAGATGAGATGATAATATGCACTGGAGCACTGCCTCCCCTCGGGATCTCACTCCCTTTCAATACACAATCACCCTGCACAAACAGCATCACACCCCTGCTTTCCATAGCTGTACTTACTATGGTTTGGGGTATTCAGGTTTTCTTGCTTAGTCAAACCTCTCTGCACGTTCAACAGTTAGTTCACAAGTCGGGATTACACAGTCAAGTTGTGCATCTTCCTTCTTCTCTTACCAAAATCTCCCTAATTGACCTTGCACCTCTGGTCAGCTGGGTTCAGGCATACGCCACACATGGGGAGATACATTTTTCAGTAGATTTTTCTATTCGGTCTGTGAGACTCTGTTAGGATCTGTACTAAGTTTCTTTTAGTATTTGTTTGTTACATTCCAAAAGCATCTAAAATGCTGTAATGAAACAGAGGAGGTGAAGTCTCTGGAAGACATAATTTCAGACAAGATGCAAGATCATTGGATCTCATAGCATTCTCCTAGAGAAGCTGGCAGCTCATGGCTTAGACAAGCATGCTCTTCACTGGGTAAAAGAACTGGCTGGATGGCCAGGCCCAGAGAGTTGTGGTCACTGGAGTTAAATCCAGCTAGCGGACAGTCACAAGCGGTGTCCCCAAGGCTCAGTACTGGAGCCAGTTCTGTTTAAGATCTTTGTCAATGACCTGGACGAGGGCATTGAAGGCACCCTCAGTAAGTTTGCAGATGATACCAAACTGGGTGGGAGCGTCGATCTGCTCGAGGGGAGGAGGGCTCTGCAAAGGGACCTGGACAGGCTGGATTGATGGGCCAAGGCCAACTGTATGAGCTTCAACAAGGGCAAGTGCCGGGTCCTGCACTTGGGTCACAACAACCCCATGCAATGCTACAGGGTTGGAGAAGTGTGGCTGGAAAGCTGCCTAGCAGAAAAGGACCTGGGGGTACTGGTTGACAGCCGGCTGAGTATGAGCCAGCAGTGTGCCCAGGTGGCCAAGAAGGCAAATGGCATCCTGGCCTGTATCAGGAATAGTGTGGCCAGGAGGAGTAGGGAAGTGATCATCCCCTGTATGCCGCACCTTGAATACTGTGTTCAGTTTTGGGCCCCTCACTAGAAGAAAGACGTTGCCTTGCTGGAACATGTCCAGAGGAGAGCAACGAAGCTGGTGGGGGGTCTGGAGCTCAAGGCTTATGAGGAGCGGCTGAGGGAACTGGGGTTGTTTAGCCTGGAGAAGAGGAGGCTGAGGGGAGACCTTGTAACCGTCTACAACTGCCTGACAGGAGGTTGTAGTGAGGTGGGTGTTGATCTCTTCTCCCTGGTAACAGGCGATAGGATGAGGGGAAATGGCCTCAAGTTGCACCAGGGCAGGTTTAGGTTAAACATTAGGAAAAAATTTTCACTGAAAGGGTTGTCAAGCACTGGAACAGGCTGCCTGGGGAAGTGGTGGAGTCCCCATCCCTGGAGGTATTTAAAAGAAGGATAGATGAGGTGCTTAGGGACATGATTTAGTGGTGGGATGGCAGTGTCGGTTAAGGGTTGGACTTGATGATCTCAAAGGTCTTTTCCAGCCTAAAAAATTCTATGATTCTATAAAAACAACCTGGGAGATTGAATTATTGCATCTTTTATAGTATGTCATTGGAAGTTTTCTCTATAAAATAAAGTCTATTTATCTGAATATGAAAATTAGAATTTTTAGGTAGATTTGTCTCATTTTGAACTGTTTCATCCATGGGAATCATGTTCTGTCGTTCATGCTTTTCACTGCCTGCTACAGTGTAAGTACAAATGGTAATGAGAGATTTCATGCTACGCACTTCTCCATGGGTGCCAGTGGGACAGTTTACAAAGTAAGGAAAACATAAGCAGACCAAGGGCTTCTATGCCATGATTAAATGAGTTTCTAGTCAAAGGGTTTTAAAAGAATGAGGGCAGCTGAGTGTTGATGTGATTTGCCTTTGACAATGTACCCATTTATCTTCTTCCTTCATTTCTTCAAATACAATGAGTTGGGCCAAATCCTGATGTAAATGAAGTCCAGGCTGTGCTGGACAGAACATCCAGCAGGTCATGACTGTGCTAAACCAACAGTACTGGGAGGTTAATTAGAAGCTGAATCCAACGAATACTTAGAAAGTCATAATTTCTCCATGAGAATTATGGTCTGGAGGGCTCAAAATAGTATGGACAGATGCTGCCTTCTGGATGAAGTAGTGAGATTTTTTACCTATTCCAACTGCTCCTCATTTATCACCCTGTGGAGATTTATCTTTGTTGACATTAAGGGCTGTATAAAAGTGTTTTCTAATATACACCAGATATGCCCAAAACAGCTTCCTTTTTTTGCCTAATTGTATGTTTCTGCAGCAAAGCTGTGGTAAGAGCTATTCCTAGGAAAGGGAATATGAAAAATAGTGTAAAGTAGCAACATTTTAAATTGACATGGATGTTTGGAAATAAACACCTACGGACCACTCAGTAGGAGTGGAGTGGGAACCATGACATACAGTCTGGTAAACCTTTCCTAGGAACCTGAATACTTCTTTATGTCTGGGTCCATATCAATAAACAGCATTGGATTTGCATTTTTAAGAAAGGCAATAATCAAGTTTGAAAATATGCCTTAGTTGTTGTTTGCTTGGAGCCACTAAGAAGACATTAGTCCTAGGAGGTGTACTTTATATTAAATCTGGGAGCACAGTAATGCAAAACTCTATTGAAATGGCACTGATGCCAAGGGTTTGATTTCCATCCCTAGGTCTGCCAGGTAACTTCATACATTTTGTAAAATGCATGTATTTTTGGCTATATAAGTTAATTTTTTTCAATTGTGCAAGGGAGCAGAATAATGAGGGCACTCCTGAGCTAGTTTGGTTTTATGCTCTTAAAAATACAACTTTCTCATACACGTGTTGTCTGAGGCACAGTATTTGAAAAGTACTGAGGAGGGATTAAGAAAAAAAAAATCCAAACACAAGTATCCCAACACAATTATTATCATGGACAAGACAAGCTTCTTGACACTGAAGAGCAACAAGATGATGACTTGTTTTAATTTTAAAATTTTCCTTTTGGGAAAGAAAGAAAAAAAAATCATTACCTTCACTTGAAAGAAATTCCTTTTTTTTTATTTTAAATCATGAAAGTGTGAATTTGACTTTACATCATGTGAAGAAGAATACCAATTTAGGTCAACTCCTTTCTGAGAAACACAGTTCACTCACTGGAAATGCACCATCACTTTTATGTAAGGTTGCTAATTAAAAAAGATTCTTTTGAAGAGGCTGGAGCTCAGAAAACTGTCTAGTGGTGGCCTAGAGTCAGAAAAAGACTAACATATTTAACTGAAAATCAATTTTCAGTATGTTGTGTCCATATTGCCTTAAAATACAGTCGTAAGTCTTGGTGTAAAACAGCACAGAAATTGTGGTGATACTGCTGTTATCTCTTAGAAAGAAAGATTAATCTTCTTTGTAGTGCAAAACACGCTACTGAGTAGGCATTGGCTGTTGGGATAGTTGAAAAATGTGCAGTGAGAGTGAAACATTAATTTACAAAAAGGCAAGTCATTCGTAGCACTTTTACACAATTTCTTGTATAAATGCAAGAGTCTTACATCTATTGGGGTAGAAGGAGGAGGAAGGAATGAAAGATTGCCAAATGGCTAAGAGGGGTTTAGATCATATAACTTTTAGGACATGTACTAATGATCTGATTGATAGAAATGACTACCTGTTATAATGACTTGCCCATCCATTAACAAATAAACATAGAATAATCATTTTCATTTCAGGTCAAGCCTTGGAACAGTGTGCACAGCATCTCCTTTGTATTCTCCAGGTGAAATTCTGTTTTTACTGGACCAGTATAACCAAGGTGTGGGTATTCTAGGCTGGAATCAAAGTATATCAGCAGTGCAGTGCAAATACAGCCTTTTCTCCTGTGCTGTGTCTGCTGCATGCATAAATGTTGGCCATTGCCACTGAGTTTCTGAAACCCACTCAAAGACCCCATTCACACACTGAGACACCCTGTGTACGTGTATTTTCATCCTGTTGTCATCAGCAGAACTGAAACACACACATAAATAATGCCATAGTATAAGAGGAGTACACTCTGAATTCCTCCATGTCTCTGAAAAGTAAATGTTTATAGCAAGCTAATAAGCACAGGGCTGCCAGATGTTGAGCTAAACAACTTTTCATTTGTTTGTTAGTGTTTTAAACTAACACTTCATTTAGAGAAAAATGCTGGGTTTGTCAACTTAAACTATTCAAAAGTAATTTCAACACTCACACAATCACAGAGCTGAACAGTCATTGCAGCTAACGTTTACATGAATTGCCAATACCTCACTGAAAGGGAGTGAGCAACCCCTTCACTGAACAGCCTATATGCTAGACATTGGGCAACTCCTAGGGGAGCAAAGACTTTCATTAATATTAGTGCTCTGAAGGGGGCGGGGGGAGAAAAACAATTAAATCCTTGTTTGCCAATGGTCTATCATAATGGGGAAGCCAGAATAGAAAAGGAATGATGAATCACTTTCTGCACACTTGGGATAGGGTCCCTTATTTTTGTTCCAATATGTGTAATTAATTACTTACTAAAATTTATACATGTGTTTTTAAAGACAATTCTGCACACAGGCTGGGTGCTGTTGTTATCAACAAGATCCACCAGACAGTCTGAATGGAAACACAGTGTAAAATTGAGACAGCATATTCTAAGTTCTTCTCAGTGGTAAGAACTTTTCTGCCAGTCTACACACCAAAAAGCTGGTGGTACAATAGAAAACATATTATTTAGCACTTGAGGATTTCTAAATTATTCAAAGTATGCTAATTTAGGGGGTTTAATAGTCAATTATTCAAAGAAATATTTCCACAAAAAGGATTGAGCAATACCCATATCAGATGCCCTAGATATCCCCAACTTTTGCACTATCCAATAACTTCCCAGAAAAGGCAGCATTAACAAGATATATGTCTTAGTCAACACTTCCAAAACTGAGTGTGTACACTTAGGGATATCTTTCAATATTTCAGTACCTCAGTAGAGGTGCCTTACTTTTAGATATGTTGAGTGATTAATTTACTCATAAAAAAAATAAAAATACAAACCACTTATTTGATTGATTACAAATCAGTAGTGAAATCTGTGTAACCCAAGCATGAACACAGGATGGGTTGATTTTAAGACACATTCAGCATCTGATGTTCTTCAGTGCCTACAAGGAGACCTGCATTTATGATAGCTGCCTACTCAGATAAAAGTTGCAGGAATGTGAACCATTACTTATATTTAGATTTTAACTTTCAGCAGAAAAATGCAGGTGATGCAAAGGAAAAGATGTTCTAAAGATAGCACAGTGCGACTATAGATTGTCTGGTGAGTTTGGGGAATCTCTATCACTGAGTGTTAGACAGATTTCTATCAGAAAAGGTTTAGGCATATCCTGATGGGTTGGACTGGATGACCTGGAGTACCTGTACTCCCAGCAGCTTTATTATTCTACAAATAGGAAAATAAATATTTGAGGTGGGGACAGGAGTAGAATCTTCCAACTTCCTTGGCAAGGTCAGATAAAGTACCACAGCTAGAACAGTTTACTAACATTGAATGGTTTAATTTGGAAGTAATGGCATTTACATATAAAGATTTCATACACCTCATGGTATTTTTGTGATTTTAGACAAGGGGAATTCTTGCAAAAGAGGTTGGTAGAAGTGGAGTTCTGCCCCAAAAGGGAAATAAAAGAATCTACTGCAAGATATGTATAAAAAGGGAAACAAAAAAATTATGATTATAATCATCATCATCATCATTGGAACAAGGACTAGGAACAGTTCTAAGAGAATATTCTATTAATCATTTTTGGCATTGGCATACATAGTAAGAAGTGATTCTCACCTGAACTTGTGAGTATCTTCATCTCCACCAACCTAATTTGAAAATATGTAAATTATGTGGATTGTCCTTAACACACTTGGCTTGTTTGTGGCCCTTCTCAGCATAGGAGGAATGCTCCTAGGGATATCTTTTCTCTAAATAGTCTCCAGCAACTGCCAGTTGAATAAACTGAGAACTTCCCAGCAGAACAGCTTCTACTTTGTGAGGAGAGAGGACAAAGAAGAGAACAGTAACAAATCCTCTGTATTTTTTTTTTTCAGAACAATTAAATAACTGTCTAATTGTTCTTTCTTTGCATCCTGGAGCTCTCTTCCCTCCCTTTGACACGAACTTCCTTTTCCTCTTCCAAGGGAACAGCTTGGGCAAAGGCTTCATGGGCTGTGGATGATAGCTCTAAGAGCTTGAGAAATTCCTCACATTCTGCGCATAAGCCATGACCCACAGATAGTCAAGGACACACTCCCAGTCATTTTGTCTTGTGATTTTGGCTTGGCTAGTTAGTGAGAACTGATAAATCACTTCCACCCAAGGTGATGAAAAGGAATCTGTCTGTGAGACCACTGTGCCATTAATTCCTTTCTACTGGTTTCATAGAAACAAGAAACAGAGAATCCAGCCAGAAAGCACATGACCTGGGACATTTGCCTGTGTAAGTTTTCCTTCTTCAGATATCTTGCACTTGCATAGCTGTGAGGAATTTTTAATTGGTTTTCACAAAGGACGAGCCTTTATCTTGAATGTTCTGGTCTGGCATTCAACCAGATTTAAAGCTCCCCTACATCATTGTGCACTGGAAGTCTCATCACTAATGACTAGCAATTAGAAAAGGTTCATTTAAGAAAAGTTAGATTGATTTTATATTGCTGAATAGAGTTGTATTGTTAAGAGCCACTACTGTCATGCCTCCAGTTTCTTCTCTTCCTCCTAAGCACCACCGGATTCAGGGAATAAGGAAAAGATGAGTGAGGTAATTGGAATAAATTGAAGTGACAGAAATAAATACCCTTTTTAAAAAATACTCTGTCTCAAATTACCATTATCTGTGCTCAAGACATACTCAGTTGAGTGCAGTTCTCACAGGGCCATACTGTCAACATGCACTGAGAGGGATGATCCTTGCCCTGCAGATTTTGTCTAGTGAAGAAGAAAAGGCAAGAGAGCAGAAACTGAAACACAGACTGGGAACATGACTTACCCAAGTAATTTCTTATGGCAGTAACAGAGCTCATTTCTGTGCATTTTAAGACCTTAAAAAGCTTAAATTACCTACATCTGATATTGCCAGCTTTTAACTAACGTATTTTCTCAACTGTTTGTTTGATATAATGAGAAATTTGCTGCTGCAGCTGAATGCACATGAGTCTATGGGATCCATCCCAGGATGTTGGCCGACGTTATTGTGAGATATCTCTCAGTTATTTATCAATGGTCTTGGGAATCTGGAGGGGTCCCACATGACTGAAAGCTGGGAAAAGTTATTCCAGTTTTCAACAGGGCAAGAAAGTTCAGTGCCTGGTAAAATTATGGAGAAGATTATTCGGGGAGTTGTTGAAAAACACTTGAAAGACTATGCAGTCAACGGTCAAAGCCAACACCAGTTCATGAAGGGAAAGTCATGCCTTACTAACTTGATTTACTTTTATGACAAGGTGTGGTGGGTTGATGTTGGCTGGATTCCAGGTGCCCACCAAAGCCACTCTATCACTCCCCCCACCTCAGCTAGACAAGGGAGAGAAAATGTAAAGAAGGGCTCATGGGTTGAGATAAGGACAGGGGGAGATTGCTCACCAATTACTGTCGCAGGCAAAACAGACTTGACTCAGGGTAATTAATTTAATTTGTTGCCAATTAAATCAGATAGGATAATGAGAAATAAAACCAGATCTTAAAAGCACCTTCCCCCTATCCTCCCTTCTTCCCAGGCTTAATTTTACTCCCAAATTCTCTACCTCCTCCACCCCCAGTGTCACAAGGGGAGAGGGAATGGGGGCTGGGGTCAGTTCATCACATGCTGCCTCTGCCACTCTGTCTTCCCCACACTCTTCCCCTGCTCCAGCATGGCATCCCTCCCACAGGAGACAATCCTCCATGAACTTATCCAGCATGAGTCCTTCCCACCGGCTGCAGTCCTTCATGAACTGCTCCAGCGTGGGTCCCCCGTGGAGTCACATGTCCTGCCAGCAAACCTGCTCCAGCGTGGGGTCCTCGCCCCAAGGGGCCACAGGACCTCCTAGGAGCCCGCTCCAGCGCAGGCTTCCCACAGGGTCACAGTCTCCTTTGGGTACCCATCTGTTCAGGCGTGGGGTCCTCCATAGGCTGCAGGTGGAGATCTGCTCCACCATGGACCTCCATGGGGTGCAGAGGGACAGCCTGCCTCACCATGGACTGCACCAGAGCAGGGAAATCTTTGCTCCAGCAGCTGGAGCACCTCCTCCCCCTCCTTCTTCACTGACCCTTCTTAAATATGTTATCCCAGAGGCGCTACCACCATCACTGATGGGCTCGGCGTTGGCCAGCAGTGGGTTCATCTTGGAGACTTCTGGCATTGGCTCTATTGGATATAGGGGAAGCTTCTCACAGAAGCAACCTGTGCAGCCCCCCTGCTGCCAAAACGTTGCCATGCAAACCCAATACACAAGGTTTCCTGCCTAATGGATGAAGGGAAGGCAGTGGATGTGGGGTTTCTTCATTTTATTTTAGCAGAGATTTTGATACCATCTTTCATGATATCCTTCTGGACCAAATGTGCAGCATACAGCTAGACATGTACACAATACATTGTGTGAACTGAAGTGTCAGACTCAAAGAGTTGTAGTAAATGGGGTAATATCAGGATGACAGCCAGCCATTAGTGGTGTTCCCCAGGGGTATTTAGGGACAGTTCTCTTCAATGTTTTCATCAATGACCTAGACACAGGAGTTGAATGTACACTAAGTTTGTCTACTATACTAAATAAAGAGGACCAACTGATTCCCTCAAGGGTGGAGACCCCTTACATAGACACTGCGATAGATTAGAGTGCTGGGTAATCACCAACTGTGTGAACTTTAACAAGAACGAATGCTAGATTCTGCATCTGTGATGGTGTCATCCTGGATGTATGTATACACTGGGGGACAAAAAGCTGGATTGCAGCCCTGCAGAAAGAGAAGGTTTGGTTGATGGTAAGCTCAATATGAGTCAACAATGTTCCTTGGTGGCCAAAAGAACCAACTGTATCCTGAGGTGTATTAGGCACAGTATAGCTAACCAGTTGAAAGAAGGGATTGTCCCACTATACTGCATTGGTGCAGCCTCACCTCGAGTACTGTGTGCATTTTGGATTCCACAATATAAGAAGGATATAGAAATATTAGAAAGTGCCCAAAAGAGGGCAACAAAAGTGGCTAAAGGACTAGAGGGTAAGACATATGAGGAGCAGCTGAGGATACTTGGTTTGTTCATCTTAGAGAAGAGGAGACTGAGGAGTGACCTTATTGCTTTCTACAGCTCCTCACGAGAGGGAGCAGAGAGAGAGGTGCTGATCTATTCTCTCTGGTGTCTGATGATAGAATGCAAGGGAATGGCTTAAAGCTGCATCAGACAAAATTCAGACTGGTCATTAGTAAAAAGTTCTTCACTGAGAGGGTGCTCAAGCACTGGAACAAGCTCCCCAAGGAAGTGGTCATGGCCCCAAGCCTGTCAGTATCCAAGAAGCATTTGGTCAATGCTCTTAGATACATGATTTAACTTTTAGGTTTCCCTGAGTAGAGTCAATGATTCTCGTGAGTCCCTTCCAACTCAGGATATTCTATGATTCTATGAATCCTGGATATTGGGGTAGAAGGGGAAGCATTTGTCAAGGAAGCATAAAAAATAATACATTATTTGAAAGTACGAGAAATAATTTCATTTTCAAGTAAATAACATGGTTCCTCGCTCGAATTTTTCATTTAGCATTTTTAAGATTTTAAAACATATGTATGTTCAGAAAAATGCATTTATCAAATGCCTAACTGTACTAATTAAACACCTCTTCCAGCCTGACGTTGTGAGATTGATATGAACTACTTCTATCAATCAGCACACAATGGGAATCTGATTAAAATTAAAAGAAAAACCAAAAAAAAAAATCCCACCCAACTTTGTCTCTATGAATAGTAAGTTAAATACATATCTCTGTTTTAGAACAGATTTCACTTTATTCTTTATGGTTTGAATCCCTTATACAAAGAATTATAATAGATCTTATTCTTCAGTTTATATTTGACAGCATTTATTCTCAAAGTTCTTTCTATGCTTTTCCCCCAGATGGAATGTAGGGTTGTGATTTACTGTCAAATTCATTATTTAGTATTTTGTGCTTTGTAGTGTAATGATGTAGAATTTACATCAAAACATTTATTACGTTGGCTGCACTATATTTTCCTCAGTATTATGTATTTCAAACTATTTTTAAGTATGTATGAATGTTGTACGTAAAATCTTTAAAAAATATTCTTTTGTGCTTTCTTATTTGACAAGGTTTTTTTATGAAATCTTCCATTTAAATGATTGAAAGTGATTTTAAAGAAGAAGTGATTTATTTATACTCATGAAAAAGTAACACTTAACATTTTTTTTGAAAAATTAATTATATTTTCCAGTCCACCCACTTTTGGGATAAGAACAAAGATTTTGAGCAGTATACTTCTTTTTTATTATTATTTTTTTCTTATTTAGCTTTACTTTGGGCTACCCTACCGAGTTCTGGTTATAGTGCAACATGTATTTTCTAAACCATGTGAATACATTATACATCAAAGTAAAATGTCATATTTGATTAAAAAAGAACCTATTCAGACATTATGACTTGTACCCCTCAGTGTGCAAGTAACGGTTGGAACCGCCATTGTGTTTGCTTTTAACTAAAGATGCAGAATATGGTTTTTAATTAAGCTCTGTTAGGATAGGTTTAACATTAACAACCTATTGAGACACAGTCACCCAATGATATTTCACAGAAGTGAACAAAGATACTCCCTTATATGAAAAAGGAAGCTCTAGAGAACATTGCAGTGGGAAAGCTTGATGATTACTGACTGCCATTAAAATATACCCGTCATCTGTATATAGTCCATCTTTATAGGATTCTTCTTGTTGACCTTGGAGGCCCTTTGACCCACCTGAATACATTCTCAAACAAATCTATTTGTGACATAAAGGTAATACATTTCCAGACAATAGCAAAAGAGCAGATTCCGTAGCAGACAGGCAGGAGAAAGCTTGGGAGATAATTCAGCAGCCTCTGTAAGTCACCATTAATTTATCACATCCTAGTGGTCCCTTTTCTTGATGCAAATGAACAAGCCTGCCAGCTTAGAAATGGTTTACTGCTTTATCTCATTCTTAGAGTTTTCTATTTGTGCCACAGTTTATTCGCCTGCATACACTTCAGATCTGACTAGGCTAATGAATACCCCAAACTTCTTACAATACACAAAGCCCTTACATTATGTCCCAACTGACTTTACAGATGAAAAAACCTTAAAACTGTATTCATAGAAATGGTGTAAAAGGTTTTACTAAAGTTGAGGTAGAGAATATCCACAGCCTTTCCCTTGTCCACTGAGTGGGTCACCTTGTCATAGAAGGAGATCTAGTTAGTCAAGCAGGACCTCCCTTTCATAAACCCATGTTGACTGGGCCTGATCACCTGGTTGTCCTGGACATGCTCTGTGATGCCAGTGAAGATGATCTGCTTCATGACCTTCCCTGGCACCGAAGTCAGAATTACAGGCCTATAGTTCCCAGGATCCTCCCTCTGGCCCTTCTTGTAAATTGGCATCACATTTGCTAACTTCTAGTCAAGTGGAACTTCCTCAGTGATCCAAGATTGCTGATAGATGATGGAAAGGGGGTTGGTGAGCACCTCCACCAGCTTCCTCAGTTCCCTTGGGTGGACCTGGTCTGGCCCCATAGACTTGTTTGTGTCTAATTGGCCGAGCAGGTCCCTAACTTTTTCCTCTTGGATCATGAGGGCTTTGTTCTGCTCCCCGTCCCTGCCTTCTGGCTCAGGGGCCTGAGTGCCTAGCAAACAGCTGACCTTACTATTAAAAACTGAGGCAAATAAGGCATTAAGTACCTCAGCCTTATCCTCATCCTTTGCCACTATAGTTCTTCCTGCATCTAGTAAATGATGGAGATTCTCTTTGGCCCTACTTTTGTTGTTAATATATTCACAGAAACATTTTTTATTATTTTTCACTGATTGGCTGATTTAAATTCTAGTTGGGCTTAAACCCTTCTAATTTTCTTTCTGCATGACCTCACAACATCCTTGTAGTCCCTCTGAGATTCCTGCCCCTTCTTCAAAAGCTCATAGATTTTCCTCTTTTTCTGAGATCCAGCCAAAGTTCTCTGTTCAGCCAGGCCAGTTTTCTTTCCCGATGGCTTATCTTCCAGCACATGGGGACAGCCTGCACTTGCACCTCCAGGATTTCCTTCTCGAAGAGCATCCAGCCTGCTTGGGATCCTTTGCCCTTTAGGACTGCCTCCCAGGGGACTTTGTCAATGAACCTTCTGAACAGTCCAAAGTCTGCCCTCTGAAATCCAAGGTGGCAGTTCTGCTGCCCACACTGCCCCCCCCACCGCCCTTCTCCAAGAATCCAGAATTGATCCTAGGGCCTTCCCTAGTTGGCTCACTCACAAGCTGTGCCAGGAATTTAGAATCATAGAAAAGAATCATAGAATCATTTAGGTTGGAAAAGACCTTTGAGATCATCAAGTCCAAGTTGTCTTCCACGCACTCCAGGAACCTCCTAGACTGTTTCCTTTCTGCTGTATTGTACCTTCAGCAGACATCTGGTAAGTTGAAGTCCCCCACAAGAACAAGAGCAGAGACCTTGTGCTAACCTAGCATGATAACCTAGCAAGACCTTATGCTAACTGTGCTTTATACTATTTGTGCAAGGCCCCAGTCCTGGACTTTTAGGCTTGTTACCAACTTGTTATAAGAAATTCCTGTGGGAGGGAGACCTTGATACCAGTTTTTTTCTTATTAAGATGTACATTTTAAGCCTGGGATAACAGCAAAGGCCTTGAAAATATGAACACAGGTTGCAAGGAGACATCTGAGAATTACAACTTGCTGATTAGTTATTAAACACTGAAAAAGCACAGCTATTAGAGATGGGGAAAAAAACTACTTTTTTTTTTTTTAAAAAAAAAAGAAGCAGCAACTAAGCAGTGGAAATGAAACAGTCCATGTCAGAATGAAGCATGTCCCTGCCACAAGTATTGTGCAAGCACATAGACCAGGGTGCAGACCAAAGGCTGGAAACACTCCAGAAAGTCAAACATCTAAAGGGGCAAGATCCCAAATTTGAGAGGGTGAGTGGAGCTGAGCACCCACCTATGCACTTACTGACTTCAATTCTGGCTTCCTTTATTGACATGCTTGTGAACCTGATCTTGACCTCAAAAACTAAGACCATCAATGGCTGTCACCACCAGGGCTAACAATATGGGATTAGCTCCAAGCTGTTGTAGGATTTGATTGGTAAGGTCTGACTGCTTTAATTACATAGCAATAATGACTGAAAATGAATAAGAACTATTAGCATAGAGTATGTTGTTAAGAATTTCAGTCTTGCAAAGGTTTATTTTAGCGTTCAAAACTACCTTGATCTATCAGTCATCTAATCATTCCCATCACAAAGAACTCTAATTGCTTAGCTGGTATATATATACATCTACATCTACATTTACATATACATATACATGTATACATGCATACCTACCCAACTACATCTGTTTAATCTCCATGAACTACAGTCAAAATGAAATCTTTCCATGTTCTAACTCAACCCAATGAACTGTAGTGAGAGCTGGGCATATCTGATCACAGAAATGTAAGGCTATCTTATCTTTGGAAACTAGAGCCGAGGAAACCTTAATATTTAAATATAATGCTTGGCTCAGCCATTCCCAAGTGTGGCAAAGTGATACTTAATGGCAAACTGCACAATAATCTCTTTTTCTTTTACTTGATTATATTTTCATTTTATCTGTCATTGTCATTCTGCATTTGTGAACTAGCACTCTGAATTAATCAATTTCTTTTGAATGGGCAAGTAATGACTGCTTTTGAGAAATTGCATTAAAGTTTTGTCTTTTTTTTGCATAAATTTGTATGGCATGTTCATATAAATACATTTGTGTTGTGTATTATGAGACATTTTGTAAAGATTTTATTTAATATTGCTTAGGTTTGCAGTAAGACTTTATCAGTAGTCAGGAATTCATTCATCTCATTGACTACACTGCATAGCAGTCCAACATCAACAAAAGTCACCTACACTTTAGAGGTAATTCAAATATTAGAATTACATTCTTCATACTCAGCTGTCATTGTCTATTAACACCTTTGTATCTGTAGTGCTTTGTGAAATGCTCCTTGCCATCCAGGTGTTTGCAAGGCTGAATGCTTAAGAAATAATGAACTGCTTTAAAAATACTTTTGGGACTGATTTATTGTAAGATTCACACAAAGTGGCAATGGAGGAGAGGAAGAAAGGAAATGAAGTGATGAATTATGTGCACTTCAGAGGTAAAAGCTCTTATTTTCATCATCTAATTGTTGCTTCCACACAGTTTGAAAAAGGCTTTTAAATTGGATTTACACAAAGATACATTTCTGACTAGGTAAAGCTTTGGTCTTTTGGATATCTTATGCTTTTCTATGATGTTAAGTAGTCTGGTGTTCATGGATCTGGCATGCTCAGGCTGCGATTTGGACATCTCTCTTGTGTAGATGCATACAGAGTCACTTAGTTTTAAATGTCTGTGAAGTAGATATTGAAAACTTGGGTAATCTTCCTAAATTTCCTGAATTCCCTGTATAGCCAAAGGAGGCAGTACTTTCATTCTAATTTAGAAGTTTAAAAAAAGTCAGGTGACCAGCACCCTTCATTAACCTATTTCTCTATATTGGAAGCATTATGTTGATTAGGTCAGATATCTGTAATGCAAGTAATTTTGTCCAATTGTAGATGAGATGATTGTTATCCCACCTGTCAATATAAGTACCCCTTACTAAGTCCATCGCATATCTTGCATTCTATTTCTCCTTTTTTGCACATTGCAGAGTTGATGCTTCCCAGCACTATATAACCTACAATGTTTCTGCTGGCTTTTTCTATATTTTTTGCTGCTCTCCAGCCTTCAATTACTGGCTTAGATAAAACATCTAATCTGCTGTGACATATATTGGACAGGCAAAATGGAACTAGTTGTTTGTGTCACATAATTTGTATATTTTTCATGAATGAAATAGGCCTGTGAAAACCGATATGGAAGAGAGAACTCCATCAATGGATGGGCACAGGAGAGTAGAGAGGGGAAAAGCACTTTGAAGTCAAGCTGTTTTCACCCTGATAAATGTATTGTTGTGACAACTGGCCATTTTGAAGTCATCTGGCATGCAGTTCTGATTGCCAAGGACTTTAGATAGACAAACTGCAACCATAATATAATAGAAAGGCTCATTTTTTGTATACTTGTATCTGTGTTTATTTCCTTAGGAAATGGTACAGCCATCTTGTACACATTCACTGTTACCTCTGAAGATTGTTAGGCCCTGGAAGAATTGGGAGCCTGAATAAAAGTCCTCAAAAACCAGCATGTCAGATTTCTTGCACTTACATTATGATTTAAATCCAGCAGAAACAGAATGTTCTTTGAGAACAGAGCAGAAACAGAATGTTCCAGTGTGACCACGAAAGAAAAAATGCCATTGAGAAAAAGGGTTAGCATGAAACAGCACACTGCTTTTACAGGTTCTGTTAAAGAACAGACCCCTAGGTGAACAAAGACAAAGCTCTGAAATCAACGCTTGTCATTAGCGATCCTAGATTAAAAGGGAGAGGAAAACCAAAATGCTGATCTTCCCAATGCCAAAAAAATGAAGGTTCCTAACCAACAAAGTAGGATCTTGGACCCACAGGGGCATTTGGGTGCTGTCCACAGATACTTGGATCTGGCTGCCTTAGAACTGGCAGGTGAGCCACCAATTTTCCTGCCCAACGTGTGGTAGTCAGGGCTGTGAGGAAATATTTTATTTGCCTCGGTATTCATGCTTGCACCTTTCCTGTGGAGTTTAAAGTGTATGCCTTTCCTTTTCAAATGAATCAAAAGTTGCTCTTTTAAAACCTGATCTGAAATGTCACAGCTGCCTTTTCCACAGTAGGTCAGGTGTTATGGCACTCGGACAAGATGGTCAGAGCAGCATGGATCCCCTCTGCTCTCTGAGATAGTTTTACTCAACTTTTCTTTCCTCCTCACTGACTGATGTCCTCACCAGGCTACCTGGCCCAGGAGCATTTTTCTCACTTTCTTCTGAAACTAAGACGTTACTTCAAAACATGACTTGGGACAGAGAAGAGACCATGAGAGAACATTATCCTCTGACTCAGGTGCTTTCCCTGAAAGAGAGGCATTGGTTATTTTCCTAGATTGAAGGGTTCAGAGACATTTTATGATGCAGGCACCATGTAGTAAGCATGACTTAAGCACTTAATGGCACAGCCATTAAGTCTAATAGGGGCAACTCTGGGCATATACAGAAGGAGGCTATGGTATCTTGTGTGAAATGTGATGTTCAAAGCAGACAACAATACAGTATTTAAGCATCTCTAGGGTTAAGCAGATGCTGCTAAGGATCACTTAGGGGACTAAGGGGACTAAATTCTGCCAAGTCTTTCTTAAGGCACAGAAGTCCTTTTTTGGATCTGGCCCTTAGCTTCATCCAGATTTCTTTCAAAACTGATTTATTTATAGCTGTCCGTTATGACATATGACATACTCCGTAAACATCAAGTCACTCAGATGGGCATATGATACATATTTTTTCACTTTGACTTGGGGAGGAGAGTGTAACACAAAATATAAAAGTTGATAAAAGTTGCAGACAAAGTAGAATTTTTGTGATGTGCAGACAAAACTGCCAATGGGTTTTTTCTTCCATATACTTCAAAAGTCTAATTTGAGAGGATTATTCTATTGCCTGTTTCTAGAAAATCCTTCCTAGGAATTAATTTTTGCATGGTAAAGAAATTAGGTTTATATAAATTTAAAAAATACCGAGTTTAAACATAGTCATATATATTCAGACCTGTAATGCGGAAATATAGGTTGCTGTTGCTTTGTTACCTTTTATTCTGATAAGGTGTTTGATTTTGCCAGTTCAAATATCCCTTGCAATATTTGTACCCAGAGAGGAGCAATATTATACCAGTTAGTTAGAGAGAATGTTCAGAATGGAAAGTGAGTAGTTTATTTTCAGCTCCCATATTTAACCATTCTGGACAAGCGGTCTGGTGGGGGCCAGGGGCGGGGAGGAACTGGCGACAGGCCACACCCAGAGGGTAGTGGTAAATAGCTCCTTGTCAGACAGCCAACCTGTCACAAGTGGTGTCCCCGGGATCAATATGGGGCCCAATGCTTTTTAATACCTTCATAACTGACCTGGATGATGGGATGAAGTTTGCCAATGATATCAAACTGAGTGGGGAAGTGGACACTTTGGGAAGGGAGAGCCACCCTGCAGGAAGAACTGGATAGGCTGGAAGAGTGGGCTAACAAGAACCTTACAAAGTTCAAAAAAAGTAAGGTTTTGTACCTGGGAAAACATAATTGAGGAGTGCAGCAGAGGCTGGGATCTACCCAGCTGGGGAGCATCTCTGTAGAAAGGGACCTGGGGGTCCTGGTGGACAAGCTTAATATGAGTGAACGGTGTGCTGCTGCAAGCCAAGGCAGCCAACAGGATGATGGGTTGCATCAACAAGGGCATCACCAGCAGAGATAAAGAAGTCATTATCCCACTCTGCTCAGCACTTGTCAGGCCACACCTGGAATATTGTATACAGTTCTGGTCCCCACTATACAAAAAAGACGTGGACAGGCTGGAGGAGTTCCAGAGAAGGGCCACCAAGATGCTCAAAGGACTGGGAAGCCTGCCATGTGAGGAAAGGCTGAGAGAACTGAGTTTGAAGGCTTAGGGGAGACCTTATCACAATGTTCCAGTATTTACAGGTTGGCTACAAAGAAAACGGAGACTCTCTTTCCACAAGGAGTCACATGGAGAAGACAAGTGGTAATGGGTACAAGTTACTGCTAGGGAGAATCTGACAGGAGGAAAAATTTTCACAATGAGAACAATCTGCCATTGGAATAATCTCCCCAGGGAAGTGGTTGGTTCCCTAACATTGGACACTTTTAAGATTCATCTGGACACGGTGCTAGACCATCTTGTCTAGACTGCTTTTGCTGAGAAAGGTTGCACCAGATGATCCTTGAGGTCCCTTCCAACCTGGATCTATCTTTCTATGATTCTATGATTAACAAAATTTAAATTTATAGCTATCATAAATAATTAATATTATATTTGAGATAATTATATCAAATTATAATTACAATTAAATTTGATATATATTGATTTGATATTATAATATTAATATCAGAGCTTCAGCTTTAAGCACATTGTTCTTCATTCCATAAAATCCAGATAAAAATTATGCTTATTAGATTTGTCATGAGACAGGAGGAATCTCATCTGTAATACAAACCTCTCTCCCCTTTCCTCAAACCCTGGTGGAGCACACCCTTTAAGTCAACTAATTTTTAACCTCAGCTATAATAAAATGAATTGCCAATCAAGATTAAAAATTAAAACTTCTTTTTACCTTTTTTTTTAATGAGCTGCGTCTTTTAAGATAATTGCAAAAACTAGTAAAGGTTTGCTCCACATATGGAATATGCGCTTTCCCTTGCCTGGGTTGGACCCACAACCCCTCATTTTCCATAGCCCTCAAACAAAACACAGCTGTTCCATGTTCCAAAGTGATCGCAGACTGAGAGGTGATCAGGATAATGGCACTACAAAGTTGGGATACTATTAAACTATACACAGAAGTTAATGCCACTTTGAGACAAATACACAGATTAAATAATGGAATGCATGTAAGACCCAGAGAAATTATTTGTGTAGCAGAAACTAATGGAAATATCACCATGCACTTGAACAAACATCAGATATTTGCCATGTAATTTCTGCCTTTTATATTGTTTACTTGAGTCTCGCAAGTACAAAGTGATCTCTTTCAACTGCACTACAGTCCAGAGTCATTTCTTTCAGTGATCATTCTTATGGCACAACAGGTTTTTTCAACGTCATAGAAATTCTTTTCTGTGCTTTTTTTCACCCATCCTTCCCTGGTAACTAACTACACAGCAGCCCACTCTCAGCAGCCCTTTTCACAGATGAAATATATCTTGTAATTGCACTACAGTTTCACTTCCCTTGTACTTCTTATTTATACATCTGAAAACTTTACTAAAGTAGTTATCAGCATCTTCAGTTTTAGATTGAAGAAAGAAAATACCCATATTTAGATGGTCAGTTTGTCTTGGTTTTACTGACCTATGTCTATTCTAGATGGACCACCTAGCTTACAGGAGTTCTCTATCCTCCGAGTTACTTCTAATACATAAAAACTGAGTACTGTTTTTTTTTCTAAAATTACCTAAGAACCAATATTCAAAACCACACATACATAATATGATTAAACACTTCTTGAGACCAGTGCTAAAATGCTTATTTTAGAATACAGAGGGAATAAAATTAGACCAAATTAAAACAACTGTGAAAATTTTAACCTCATTTTTTTCAGTACACTGCCCTGAAAATACAGGTTATTTCTAAAAACAGGTAAAGTAGGAAAATGCTCTCCTAACTCTCTTTTCCAAAAACAAACAAAAAAATCCACCCAAATCCCCAAAATTGTGAAGATAACTGCTTCCAGGCAATTTCTGAAGCTTCATGGAACCTACCTGTGCATCCCCACACGCTGTTTCACATCTGTCATATATAAATCTGAATCACAACACGTAGCACCAAAACGACCTACCACAATCTAAAAAGATTATCTTTCATGGGATGTTTGGACTGTATGTCAGAAATGTTTAATCATATTTTATATCTAGAATAAACACTGGACTGTACCATCAAGATATAAGATAGAGGAGAGGAAAGATTCGCTGTAACCAAATGTATAGAGTTTAACAACAGCCAGTCAGTAAGTCATGAAATACAAACTTTCATGAGCCATTCAGTACAATTATATTCAAAGAAATATTTGTGTAAAGTATTACATAGGACTTTTATGTATATATATAGATTTCATTTCTACAGGCTATTTACAGATTCTTTTTCTCATGCCGGCTTGTATTTGTTTAAACACCCATTTCTTACTAAGATGTCTAAAATCAAAGTTCGTATCAAAGCAAATTTCAGATCTCACTGTATAGCACATATTTTACTACATATTACACTCATTTCCATTTCATCCAGCTTAAGGAAGCCCAAGAACACCGCTATTTATAGGGGACATAACTTCAAGAATCTAAAGACTAGACTCAACTTATTCATGACAGTACCTAAAATAATGGATTTCTGTGATGTTTACATTCAGAATATTGATTCAAACTAGATATTCCCAAAGGGTGCCGTTTCTGGCTCCATATACATTCAATGCAAATTTAATAATCTTAGTCAGAGTTTGGTCACAATATCTACTGATTTTGTTAATAATTCAATATTAAAAAAAAAAATCATTCTTCTCTCAGTGAGTCAAAATATGGGGCAGGGGGAGTGTTACAATTTGCAAAATCACTTTGTTTATCTTGTTCCGTTAAAATTTATGGGTCAGATGGTCAGCTGATAAAACAGAAGTTCCAGGACACATTCCACATAATTCAAGACACAAACCTTTGTTCTGTGATTCCTATTTCTTGCACAGCCATGCAAAACACTTGCTCCCCTGCTCTTTCCC